>NC_083236.1:8915899-9103399 GCF_032191835.1 Heteronotia binoei
GAAGGAAGGAAGAAAGGAAGGAAGGGAGGAGGGAGGGAAGGAAGGAAGGGAAGGGAGTGAGGGAAGGAAGGAAGGGAAGGAAGGAAGGAAGGAAGGAAGGAAGAAAGGAAGGAAGGAGGAGGGAGGGAAGAAAGGAAGGCCGCCCCCCCGCCCCCCCCGCTTTCGGCCCCCTTACCTGCTTCCAGGGCGGCGGAGAGTCCAGTGGCGGCGAGTCCTGTGGCAGCGGCTTCCCCTGGCCTCCGCCGGGCCCCGCGCGCGGGCGGGGAAGGCGGGCGAGGGAGGGAGGGAGCTGCCGGCGCTGGCCTCTGGAGGCCTCCAGGGACCAGCGCCGGCTGCTCCGCGGCCTCTCCGCGGCCTCCGCTGGTCCCTGGAGGCCCTCCAGAGACTCTGGAGGGCCTCCAGGGACCAGCGGGAGGCCACGGAGAGGCCTTCGCTGGTCGGCGGTGGTCCCGGAAGGCCTTCCAGAGGCTCTGGAAGGCCTTCCGGGACCAGCGCCGGGCTGCTCCGTGGCCTCTCCGCGGCCTTCCGCTGGTCCCTGGAGGCCCTCCAGAGGACTCTGGAGGGCCTCCAGTGACCAGCGGAGGCCGCAGAGAGGCCTTCGCTTGTCGGCGGTGGTCCCGGAAGGCCTTCCAGAGGCTCTGGAAGGCCTTCCGGACCAGCGCCGGCTGCTCCGCGGCCTCTCCGCGGCCTCCGCTGGTCGCTGGAGGCCCTCCAGAGTCTCTGGAGGGCCTCCAGGGACCAGCGGAGGCCGCGGAGAGGCCTTTGCTGGTCGGCGCTGGTCCCGGAAGGCCCTCCAGAGTCTCTGGAAGGCCTTCCGGGACCAGCGCCGGCCTGCTCCACGGCCCTCTCAGCGGCCTCCGCTGGTCCCTGGAGGCCCTCCAGAGACTCTGGAGGGCCTCCAGGGACCAGCGGAGGCCGCGGAGAGGCCTTCGCTCGTCGGCGCTGGTCCCAGAAGGCCCTCCAGAGTCTCTGGAAGGCCCTTCCGGGACCAGCGCCGGCTGCTCCGCGGCCTCTCCGCGGCCTCCGCTGGTCCCTGGAGGCCCTCCAGAGACCAGCGGAGGCCGCGGAGAGGCCTTCGCTGGTTGGCGCTGGTCCCGGAAGGCCCTCCAGAGTCTCTGGAAGGCCTTCCGGGACCAGCGCCGGCTGCTCCGCGGCCTCTCCGCGGCCTCCGCTTGTCCCTGGAGGCCCTCCAGAGACTCTGGAGGGCCTCCAGGGACCAGCGGAGGCCGCGGAGAGGCCTTCGCTGGTCGGCGGTGGTCCCGGAAGGCCTTCCAGAGGCTCTGGAAGGCCTTCCGGGACCAGCGCCGGCTGCTCCGCGGCCTCTCCGCGGCCTTTGCTGGGTCCCTGGAGGCCCTCCAGAGACTCTGGAGGGCTTCCAGCGACCAGCGGAGGCCGCGGAGAGGCCTCCGCCACCGCTGCCGGCCCCGCGCTGCGGGCGGGGAAGGCGGCGAGTGAGGGAGGGAGCGAGTGAGGGAGGGGCCCTGCGCAGGCGCAGGGACGCTCCCTCCCTCACCTCGCCGCCTTCCCCCGCCGGGCGCCCGCGGCCCACCGCCTCCGGGGCTGGCTAAACCGGGACCTCTAAATGGTCCCAGTATAGCCAGCCCGGGAGGCGGGAATAGGGGGGCCAGAACCGGGACATTCCCGGGCTCCCGGGATGGTCTGGCCACCCTAACCTTGAGCCAATGATCTGAACCCAGCTTCCATTGGGATCAAACTCAGGTTGTGAGCAGAGCTTGGACTGGAATACTGCAGCTTACCACTCTGCACCATGGGGCTCTTTGAAAGCACGTAGACCCATTCAAGGCGATGTGTTTAATAAATGAAGGTAACAGTGGAAGTTGATTTGCCCAAAAACTTTTTAAAAATGTTCACCCCACTTTTCATTTCAGCTTGCTGAAAAGAGACCCCAAGCCAGACAAGTGGTACCTGCAACCTGCAGCCCTCCTGTCTTTGCTCATTGGTGGCCAACAGCACCAGGAGGTGGAGCATATCCTGAACTCTAAACTGAAGCAAAGGGTATTATGCTATTTGGTTAAATGGGCTCATTTCTCAGAAGGCCACAATGAATGAGGTAAATCATTGGACATGAGGGCTCCAAAACTCATCTGTGAATTCCATAAATAGTTCTTGGGCTGGCCTGAGGGGTGATGTCAAGTTGGAGCAGAATGTCAAGTTGGACCTGCCATGTTTTGTTTCTTGCTGACTATGTTCAGTTTCATTTCTTCATTGCTGACCTGTGAACTGTGTATTCTAATGCCTAAGAGCGTGCGGGAGGTGCGGGGTGACAGGCCTTTTACTTTGCACCTTTTCACTGTTACTGTTATATTGCTTATCTTGAGGGGTGGAGGAATAAATTTGCCCATGCTTTTGTTTCCTAGAATTGTAATCACTCATGCTAATTGTGCTATTCCTGACAATGGCTCTCTGAGTGAAGAGTCACTACCTGTATCTGACTTTCAATAAATTCTAACCATTTTTTCATGATATGAGTTTGCTGAGTCGATAAGTGGCAGAACCTTACCATGGGAGGAAGCAGCCTTTGCTTGGGAGTCCGCTCCAGTGAATTCTGCAGAATCAGCTTCCAAATGTGTGTGCATAGACGCCTGGGTTGCAAATTTCATTGAAAGGCCAAAGTCACACCATTCAGTGTGTAAGTCCTATTGATTTCAATACAACCAAGAGGAATCAGTTGTGAAGCTTTTCCTGGACTACACTACTTCATGCTAGGGTTGCCAAGTCCAATTCAAGAAATATCTGGGGACTTTGGGGGTGGAGCCAGGAGACATTAGGGGTGGAGCCAAGATCAAGGCTGTGACAAGCGTCATTGAACTCCAAAGGGAGTTCTGGCCATCACATTTAAAGGGACGTCACACCTTTTCAATGCCTTCCTTCCATAGGAAACAATGAAGGATAGGGGCACCTTCTTTTGGGGCTCATAGAATTGGACCCCCTGGTCCAATCTTTTTGAAACTTGGTGGGTATTTTGGGGAGAGGCACTAGATGCTATACTGAAAAGTTGGTGCCTCTACCCCCAAAAACAGCCCTCCCAGAGCCCCAGATACCCGCAGATCAATTCTCCATGATTTTCTATGGGAATAAATCTTCATAGGGAATAACAGAGTTCCCAGCAGACATTTCTCTCCCCTCCCCCCGCTTTCTGACGACCCTGAAGTGGGGGGAGGGCCTCCAAATTGGGGGATCCCCTGCCCCCACCTGGGGATTGGCAACCTTACTTCATGCATACAAACAGAAATACAGCATGCTGAAGTTAGTCTAGGTTTATTTCTTTAACCAGGTTGGTTATCGTCTCCTCTGGATGCTACTGATTTGATCATGCTACCCCAGGTTTCTGTAGGCTGGATTACTGTAGCATGTTATATGCAAGGCTGTCCTTGAAGACTACTCAAAAGCTTCAGCTGGTGCAAAATGCAATGTCTCATGTTCTTACAGGTGGTGGGTCACCATAGACTGGTTCCAATACATAGTATATATATTTTTACATCTCCCACACTTTCTCCCCACCAACAGAGGAGGTACTAGGAGAGTAATCCTGTACAGGTCTGATCAGAATACTACTACAGTCTGTCAGGTACAAGTCCCTGACAATGGTTGGATTGTGGATTTGTGAGTCAGAAACAACCAAATGATTTTATCGTTAGTACTGAATGGTCAGTTATTGAGTGTATACGTGTAGCCACATATATTCATGTAATTCTTCATATTCATTTACATATTCACATATATTCACGTATTCATATCTATATTTCCATCTGTATGGTTTTATATAGTTATGTAACTATCCACATATATTCACATCCACATATATATTAATTTTTCTGCCTTTTAATAACAGCATTGGTTAACCTTTATATATATCCATTATGATTTTATAGTATGATCTGGAACAGTATGAGGCCCCAATAGAGGGTAGATTCTTATGGGAAGCCTGGGCCTAATCTTGTCTCCTTGGGAACGAGAGATAGATATCAAGGGAAAGACGTCTATTGAACTGGAAGACAACCTTGGGAAAAAGCAACACCATGGTCTGGGAATTAATTCAAAGACTTTTAAGGTGGCAAGAGATCAGGCAGGAAAGTTGATGGTCCATTAATTTGTAACTTACATCTGAGCTGTGACTCTTGGTTATTATCAGCCTGGCAAGACAGTAGCCTTGCATGCACATGGATATGCTACAAGTGTTTGCTAAATTATTCTTAATTAAAAGCTTCTTTTTAATTTACTCAAGAAGTCTTGTGACAGATTCTGGGCAAAACCTTACAGTCTATTCATTTGGGTTTGCTCCAAGGACTACATTCTGACAGATTTAGACTAGTTTCAGTGAGACATAGTAGTTAGAATGCTGGCTTAAGACAGGGATGGCCCAACTTGCTTAATGTAAGAGCCACATAGAATAAACGTCAGATGTTTGAGAGCCACAAGACATGAACAAATCTGACACATTTTTATTAAAACTCTTAAAACTTTCTTTGCACATAAAGATAAAATACATATGTATGCACTTTACAACACGACCATGCTAGAAGGAGACTTTAAAAAAAACCCCAGAAGCTGGAAATAACAGTCCCAATAAAATATAGTAGAGAAAGGTTAGGGAATTATTTTAGGCACCAGTGGAAAAAGGAAACACGCAAGTCACTGACCACTGTTTGCATCATTATGCCTCTCTCTTTGCTTTGACACCAAGGTTATTTTATTTATTTATTTATGAATCACCTAAGCCCCATAAATGTGGGGCTCTAAGCAATGTACAGTGCCATAAAAACAATGGAACCATAAAATCAAAATCACAATATATTTAAACATTAGTTTAAAATCAAGTGGTGAAATTTTTTGTTCCCTTCCACTTCTGATCTGTGGGTGCCTTGTGGATGCGGGGGAAAGGAATTAGATCAGTCAGAGGGGTGGGGAGCAAGGGAAGGGGTTCAGCCATTATGTAAATCATCATTACCCTCAACCAAACGTCTGACAAAAAATCTCTGCCTTGCAGGCCCTACAGAATTGTATAAGATCCCACAGGGTCCTTACGTTATTTGCCAGAAAGTTTCACCAGGTTGGGACCAGGACTGAAAAGGCTCAGGCCTTGGTCGAGGACAGCCAGCTATCTCTAGGACTGGCAGGGCTTTTTTTGTAGAAAAAGCCCAGCAGGAACTCATTTGCCTATTAGGCCACACCCCCTGACATCACCATTGTTTCACATAAGGCTTTTTTGTAGGAAAAGCCCACCAGGGCCTCATTTGCATATTGGGCCACACCCCCTGACACCAAGCCAGTCGGAACTGCGTTTCTGCTCAAAAAAAGCCCTGAGGACCAGGGATCACTAGCAGGTTGTTATCTAAGGAGCATAGCACTCTCCTGGGCATAGACTGGAGGAAGCGGTCCTGCAGATACATTGGTCCCAGACAGTTCAAGGCCTCGGAGATCAAAAACAAAACTTTGAATTTGACTTGGTCTTTTACTGGAAGCCAGTGCACCTGGTGCAGCGCAGGCCAGATATGTGCAATCCGTGACATTCCTGTCAGGACTCACGCGGTTGCATTCTGGATCAACTGGTTAGTAAGTACAGCTCCTACAAGAGCTATGAAATGAAGGGAGAACCCTGTGCCACCCTCTTTAATTCTGTCCCTCCTTCTGGTGGGACAGCCTAGCAGGGGGGAGGGGGGGAGACATCTTAAAGATGTGAAGTGTTATCACAGGCAAACCAAGGGACACCATGACCTCACCACTAATTCCACAGCTGCCCAGAACCTGGTGGGAGACAAGTTAACCCATTTACATCTAAAGCCCAGTGCAAGAGGGGTTGCAGCAGTTCCCTCATGCTTAGCAGGCCCATAAACCTGTCAGGGGACAATGGTACTTGACCAACTACAGCCCCTAGCAGCCAGGCTTCCACTTGCCAGCCAAGGGAGGGAGGCAAGCCTCTTCTATCAGTGCCACAGCTCACTTAGCTAGGCCGCAGGGTCTGCTATTGGCTATCCCAGTGTACCTCACAGAGAAGGGGTAATGGCAGCCGTCATCCTCTCCCCGTCCCACCACTGCTATCACTTGCCAAGCCAACGGCTACAACTGGTTCTCCCCCTCACGTATTCATTCCCTCACTCACCACTCTTGATCTCATTGCCCTTCTTGGTGATGACTGAGTTTGGGTCCATCCAGAAGGGAAGGGTAGGAATCCCAAGTGCATGACCAGCTGGACTCAGCAGCACTGCCAGCAGTTTCCCTCCCTAATATGGGAGCTTCCTAAATGGAGCACATACAGCCTGGACTGCGCGAGCTGCACTGGCTGCCAGTTACATACCGGGTTCGTTACAAAGTGCTGGTCATTACCTTTAAAGCCCTATATGGTCGAGGACCTGTCTACCTTAGGGACCGTCTCTCCCCATATGAACCCCAGAGAGCACTGAGGTCAGCCGGAAAAAACTTGTTGACTACTCCCGGACCGAGAGAGGTGAAGCTGCAATGTACCCGTAACCGGGCCTTCTCCTCTGTAGCCCCGAGCCTATGGAACCAACTTCCAGAGGAAATGCGGGCCCTGCGGGACCTTGAACAATTCCGCAGGGCCTGCAAGACCTTCCTCTTCCGACTAGCTTTCGCTGACGAAGGAAGAAATTGTTAATGATAACCGCCATCCTAAAGAACAGTATTAGCACTTTTATTAACTTAATTAACTAATTTTAAACCTAATCAGAATTTTAATGCTTAAATGTAATTTTGTGTTTTTTGCTTTTTTGTATAATTGAAATTTGTATGATGTTGTTAGCCGCCCTGAGCCTGCCTCGGCGGGGAGGGCGGGATACAAATAAAATTATCTATCTATCTATCTATATGCTAGCTTTTCTCCCTTGGCTCTTGTGCTCTCTTCCCTGCTCTAGGTCCCTGGGTGACCTCTGTAGTGGAGGAGAAGAGTTTGCAAGCCTGCCTATTCCCCCCTCCTTCCATGTTTCATACATAGCGGAAGCAGCTGCCTACCTATGGATGAGTCTCAGAGACCGAATGAGGTCCTGATGATATGTACACTTGCTTGAGAGTAAGCCTGCATCAAGTTCCTCCTTCTGGGAACCATGTGAAAAAGCTGCATGCGGCTCCTGAGCCACAGTTTGGCCACCGCTGGCTTAGGAGCTGGAAGACCAGAGTTCACATTTCTGCTAGGCCACGGAAAATTGCTGGGTGGTCTCTCTTTGAGAAAGCTGGACCTCACCTGCCTCATAGGGTTGCTGTTGTTAGGATAAAATGGAGAAGGGGAGAACTGAGCGCCTTGGAAGGAGAGTGGAATATAAACGTATTAGATATATCTGCTGCAGCATGCACTTTATCCGTTGCAAGTGGGCTGTAGTCTAACCAAAGCTTATTACGCAATAGATCTCATAGGGAGCAATCTAGTTTGGTGTGAGAACCAGTTTGGTGTAGTGGTTAAGTGTGCGGACTCTTATCTGAGAGAACCGGGTTTGATTCCCCACTCCTCCACTTGCAGCTGCTGGAATGGCCTTGGGTCAGCCATAGTTCTGGCAGAGGTTGTCCTTGAAAGGGCAGCTTCTGGGAGAGCTCTCTCAGCCCCACCCACCTCGCAGGGTGTCTGTTGTGGGGGAGGAAGGGAAAGGAGATTGTGAGCCGCTCTGAGACTCTTCGGAGTGGAGGGCAGGATATAAATCCAATATCTTCATCTACCTCACAGGGTGTCTATTGTGGGGGAGGAAGGTAAAGGAGATTGTGAGCCGCTCTGAGACTCTTCGGAGTGGAGGGCGGGATATAAATCCAATATCTTCATCTACCTCACAGGGTGTCTGTTGTGGGGGAGGAAGGGAAAGGAGATTGTGAGCCGCTCTGAGACTCTTCGGAGTGGAGGGCAGGATATAAATCCAATATCTTCTTCTTTTTTTCTTCTTCTTCTTCTTCTTCTTCTTCTTCTTCTTCTTCTTCTTCTTCTTCTTCTTCTTCTTCTTCTTCTTCTTCTTCTTCGCAGGTCTCTTCTGAAGCAAGTTCCATTTTCTTCAGTGGGGCTTCCTCCCAATAAAGTGTTCTTAGGATTGCAGTCATCCTCTGTCAGGTGCCGCAAGACTTCATTTTGACTTCAATAAGCTTAGAGGGGTATAACTCTGTTGAGGATTGCACTCTAACAGCAATCCTCAAGGAAATCTCTAGTGTTCCTCTATTCATTTACAAGTTAATTGATGCTCACTCTCCCAAGGTGGAAAAAGATCCCTGACCCTGTATTTATCAGCCATGCAAACTTGTATTACTCCAACAGGTTTAAATAAGGTAAACTCGCAAATGAGAGTAAGGCTGTCAAAAGTTGACACTTGAAAAGCCCTCTCCCTCTCAAAAGAAGAGATTGGTTCAGCCAGCTTTTGGCAAGGATTAGGAGATCAAAATATACCATGCAAGGAAGTGGCTCTTTAACAGTCAAAATGTGCCGTGAGAGAACACCATCCGGGGATGAGCCTGCTAACTTTATATTTTTAATACCAAATCTTTTGTTCCGGACCTGGCTGCAGCCGTCTGTGTTTCATGTTTACCTAACTAAATGTGTCAGATGAGAGCATCAGACATGTGGAAGTCATGTGGGATTCAGTAAACAGCCAGCAGATGGATGCTATTTATTTTGTTTTGGAGGCTTTTCATAATTTTTCATAAGTTCCAATAGTCGTTTTGCTTATAGGCCATGCAGGGAAAGTTTACACAAACACACCCACTTTGCAGTTCCTTCTGAAATTTTAGTAAGTATGAAACATCTGTTACTGGGAACTAGTTAAATGTGGGATTTTTTAAACATGTAAAGCTGCCTTATACTGAGTCAGATCCTTGGTCCATCAAAGTCAGTATTGTTTACTCAGGCAGTGGCAGAGGTCTTTCATATCACCATTGACTCATCCTTTTAAATTGGAGATGCTGGGGATTGAAGGCTGGAGCCAGTTTGGAGTAGTGGTTAAGTGCATGGACTCTTATCTGGGAGAACCGGGTTAATTCCCCACTCCTCCACATACAACTGCCGGAGTGACCTTGGGTCAGTCATAACTCTCTCAGAGCTGTTCTGTTCAAGAACAGTTCTTAGAGAGAGCTCTCAGCCCCACCTACATCACAGGGTGTCTGTTGTGGGGAGGGGAAGGGAAAGAGATTGCAAGCTGCCCTGCGACTCCTCAGGTAGTGAAGGGTGGGGTATAAATCCAATCTCTTCTTCTTCTGCATGTAAAGCAAGCACTCTTCTATTGAGCCACTTCTTTCCCACAAATTGTTCAGTAGTTGTGTTTCAGGGAATCTTGGAAATTTACAAAGAGTCTCTTAATGAGAAGATTCATAAAGGAGGACATGATTCCCAGGAGGTCAGCTTTCTCACTGCTACTGGTTAACCACTGTGTGAAAAAAAGATGCTGGACTAAATGGACTGGTCTGACTCAGTAAGGCTCCTCTTGTGTTATGTTCCACTGACCTTCTGATTGCAGGCAAAGGTTTTGGGTGTGAGGACTGAAAAAGTCTGCCTAGTGCTTTTGGTAGAACTGTGTGTGTGCACAAGAATATTTCCCAAGTTCCAAAAATTCTGGAACAGGTAAATGGATGTGGTAAATGCTCCCTGAGAGCAGAAAGTTTGAAAACCTATTTGTGATAAAATTTATGGTCACCATTGTAAAAGTGTGGACAGATGTACATTCAAAGAATGATGGACTTAGTGGTGCTCCCTAGCATTTAAAAAGGAGTTAGACAGATTCATGGAGATGTCCACAGATGGCTACTAGCCTTGATTAGTAAAGGAAACCTCTGTGTTCAGAAGTGAAATCTGAAACCCGGTGCAAGGAGGCAGCATCTGGGAAGGCCTTGGCCTCTATGCCCTGTTCATTGGCCCTGCAAGGCAACTGACTGGCCACTATACGGCTAGTGTACCAGATGGACCAGAATAGTGTCCCAGTTGGACCACAGGCATTATCCAAAATGACTCTACTTACATTAAGAGATCATTACTGTAAATTTTCAGCCTATGCCTGTTTTTGCAATCTTTTTGACAGGGTTATGTAGGAACAAATTAGCCACTGATTGACTCAGCTGGTTTACACATCTCCCACCATACTTCAGGTAGGATGTCCATCTCTCTTTCTCTCTCTCTCAATTGTTGGAGAAACTTGCTTGTTTGCCCATCGTGGCACACCAAGGCTCTTCGGGGTATTTCATGTAACGGTTGTTCAAATATCCACCAGTTCAGCTCATGCTCTGTTTGTTGGTCTTGAACAGGATATTCAGTTTGATGTAGTGGTTAAGTGGGTTGGGTTGTCGCCAATATGTGGATGACACCCAGCTCTGTCTGTTGATGAATGGCCAATCAGATTCTGCCCCAGATCATCTGACTTGGGCTCTAGAAGCTGTGGCTGGAAGGTTGCAACAAAGCTGGCTGAAGCTTAAACCAGCTAAGACAGAGGTCCTGTACCTGAACTGAGGGGGATTGGAGCCGGGCCCTCGACTCCCAACCCTGGACAGTGCATTTCTTGTACCGGCTCAGAAGGTGAAGAGTCTGGGAGTGATATTGGATGCCTCACTTACCATGGAGGCCCAGATCTAAGCAGTTGCTCGATCTGCCTTCTATCATCTTTGGCAGGTCAGACAGCTGGCGCCCTATCTTTCCCCTCAGGATTTAGCTACAATGATCCATGCAATGGTGACTTCTAGGCTGGATTACTGTAACTCGCTCTATGCAGGCTTGCTCTTTGGGCTGATCCGGAAACTCCAGCTGGTGCAAAAGGTGGCAGCACGGCTGTTATCTGCATTGTCTTTACGGGCAAGCATTCGGATGGTGCTGTTCCAATTGCACTAGCTACCAATTGAGTACCGGATCCGCTTCAAGGTTTTGGTACTGACATTCAAAGCCTTACACGGCCTGGGACCGACATACTTGAGGGACCGCCTCTCCCCCTATGCACCCTGGAGGGCGTCTCAGACTGCTACACAACACCTCCTGACCACCCCTGGCCTGAAGGATGCCTATCTCGCCTCCATCAGGGCCAGGGCTTTTTTGGCCCTGGCCCCTGTCTGGTGGAACCAGCTTCCTATGGAGTTCCGGGTCCTACCTGAGCTGCTGCCATTTCTTAGGGCTTATAAGATGGAGCTGATCTGCTGGGCTTTTGGTTGAGGCAGCAGGCGTCCTGTTTTACCAACTATTCTATCAGTTGGCCTCCCTTGTTATGACATCATGCTTTATAGCCTGTTGAGGTGCTGAATCTGTTTTTGACCCCATCATTTCTTCTTGGGCCAAAACCCCTGTATTTTGTGGAATGTGCCCTTTCCACAGGTGATGCACCTTATTTAGTTTTATCATTCTGCTGTTTTGGTTTCATTGCATTGTTTTAAATTTGACTTGTTGGTTTTTATTTTCTAAGCTATGCTGTGATCCGCCCTGAGCCCATTATGGGAAGGGGTGGAATATAAGATTACTAAATTAAATAAAAATAAAATAAAATAAGTGTGCGGCTATTATCTGGGAGAACCAGGTTTGATTCCCCACTCCTGCACTTGCAGCTGCTGGAATGGCCTTGGGTCAACCATAGCTCTCACAGAGCTGTCCTTGAAAAGGCAGCTTCTGGGAAAGCTCTCTTAGCCCCACCCACTTCACAGGGTGTCTGTTGTGGGGGAAGAACATAAAGGAGATTGTGAGCTGCTCTGAGACTCTGAGTGGAGGGCAGAATATAAATCCAATGAAAAGGGAAAGAAGTGGACTTTTCAACAGTTCTAAAGCAGTTTGGGCCTGTTTTTTTTAGGTGACTTTTCACGTTTTCAAAGTGTACAGCACAGTGCAAGCAACCACATTTCAAACATAGCATGTTCTCATGTAGCCCAACTCCCCCTTCCCCACTGACCAGCCCTCACTGCTTATTCTAGGCACCGACTCATATGAACAAACAGTGAGCAAATTAGGGTTTGTAGAATCTTTCAGGCTCAAGTGCCGTGTTCTACTGGAGAAAGTTTTTCTTCCAGACGTTTCATTCTCGGCTGCGGAGAACATCCTCAGTGGTGTTGCAACCGGAGCAGGTGCTCTGACCTTCTTGGCTGCTGTGCATTGAGTGAGGCCAGGTCTGCTGGAGAGCTGGGCAAATTAATCAAGGCAAATTAATCAGTCACCCAGTGATTATAGACAAATACTGCATTTTCATAAACAGTCACCTTTTGGTGTTCGTTTTTATGTCCCATGCTATCATTGAGATTATTTTGTACATGTGTATTTTAACATGGCCTTACAGGAGCCATGGTACCTCTGCAATTCAATTACGTGACCATTTGCCTGGGGAAGAATCAGTTTTGCTGATGCAGAAGTGGCTTGCAAAGACAGAAGGATGCTCTGCACTACAGCTACTGTGGATTCACAAGGCTGTTCAGCATCTATTTGAGGCAGTTGACAAGCAGATGAGAGAATCGGTTCATGGATGATTGTGGCTGTCAAATATGTTGTTTGCCTATTGAATCTGTTTGTGATGAAGTTCCTGGCATCCTTCATTTCAAGACAGGAAATCCCCATATTCCTGACTCCAGAACTTCCAGACCAGTTTCTACTGCCTGAATTACACAGCTGACCCCGGAAGCTTATATGGTGTTTCTCTCATCATCCTACCTCTCCTCTGGGATTTCTTCATTCCCCCTTCACCCTGTGGCACAGAAAGAAGTTAGAAGAAAGGACTGACACTGGTCTATCAGAAGTACAAAGTTAAAATTAAAAGCTACTAAAGTCATGACTCCCCCCCCCCTAATGCTTTCAAACTCCTGCTTTACCATACCTGTTACAACTTCCAATATCTTTTTGTGAACTTAGATTAGATTCAGTGTTGAATCTAATTTAAAAAGACTCAGTTGTAGTGTTCTTCAGATAATTAAAGCAAATATTATACATTGTAATTGTAATAATTCCCATTCCATTTCTGCTGTCAAGAATATATATTGTTGGGTTGAGTAATCCCAGATGGGGTGCTGATTCAGATTGCCCATTGTTAGGCACTCACCACATTTCAGTGTCTGAGCACTGAACAGTTTTCCAGTATTCTTATTCTTGTTAATGGGCACATGTTTTAGGAAACAACCATGCCCCATGAAAAATGTTTTGTTTATGCATGATGCAAAGATTGGTTCCTTTTAAGGTAAAATTAAGGTAAAAGACTGGGGAAGGCAATGGCAAACCACCCCATAAAAAGTCTGCCGTGAAAACGTTGTAAAAGCAACGTCACCCCAGAGTCGGAAATGATTTGTGCTTGCACAGGGGACCTTTCCTTTCCTTTATAATAATAAAGCCATAGTGGTATTGGCCAAATGGAGCTCTCCCACTGGTTGACACTTGCACTCCATAAGCATTGGTTGATCTTTGTGCTCCATAAATCATTGGCCCATCAGTCACCACCTCTGGATTCCCATTGTCTGACTCCTCTGTCCCCCAGCTATTGCAGGCCCGGGAACACCAAACCACCAAACCACCAAATTGGTCTAACCTCAGAGACAGAAACATCTCCAATGCTTCTCTGTGTCCTCTCCATCAACCGGCCTCAGAAAGGGCTGCCACTCTGCTGAGGCCTCACAAAGCATTTTCTCAGTTGTCTTTCCTATCACCCCCTCCCTCCTCCACTCAGCCTTGCCCCAGGACAGATGAAGATTGAGCCATTGGGAAAACTGCTAGACTGAGGTTGTTGCTAGGCAGCAAAGGGAGACCCCCTCAGCTGAATATAATGCCATAGAGTCCACCCTCCAAAGCAGTTATTTTCTCCAGTGGAGAGAGATCTGATGTCTGGAGTTCAGTTGTGATCCCAGGGGATCTTCAGGCTTCAGCCAGTTTTTGATCCACAAGAGGACCTGTCCTTTTACTCCATGACTCTCAAGCTTTCTAAGGAGCCTTTGATGAGGAACTTTATCAAAAGCTTTCTGGAAGTCAAGGTAAACAACATCTATCGGGTCTCCTTTGTCCACATGTTTGTTCACCCCCTCAAATAAATGTAACAGGTTAGTGAGGCAAGATCTTCTCTTACAGAACCCATGCTGAGTCTTCCTCAATAACCCGTGTCCATCAATGTGCCTACTCATTCTGTCCTTGATAATGCTTTCTACCAACTTTCCAGTATTAAAGTCAGACTGACTGGCCTGTAATTTCCCGATCTCCTCTGGAACCCTTTTTAAAGATGGGGGTGACATTTGCTACCTTCCAGTCCTCAGGAACAGAGGCAGATTTTAATGAAAGATTACAGATTTTTGTTAGAAGATCCACAAGTTCAACTTTGAGTTCTTTCAGAACTCTTGGATGTATGCCATCTGGACCTGGTGACTTATTAGTTTTTAATTTGTCTATCAGTTGTAGGACCTCCTCTTTTGTCACCTCAATCTGACTCAGGTCTTTCAACACCCCTTCCAAAATTAGTGGTTCTGGGGCGGGCAAAAAGTTTTCATCTTCCACAGTGAAGACGGAGGCAAAAAAATTCATTCAGCTTCTCAGCCATTTCCCTATCCTCCTTCAGTAATCCTTTTACCCCATGGTCATTCAAGGGCCCCACTGCCTCCCTGGCTGGTTTCCTACTTCTAATATATTTGAAGAAATTTTTATTGTTGGTCTTTATGTTTTTTGCAATATGCTCCTCATAGTCCCTTTTTGCCTACCTGATCACAGTCTTGCATTTGATTTGCCACAGCCTGTGTTCCCTTTTACTAATCTCACTTGGACTGGTTTTCCACCGCTTAAAGGAGTCCTTCTTACCTTTTACAGCTTCCATTACTTTGTTTGTTAACCATGCAGGCTTTTTCTTATGCCTGTTTATGCCTTTCCTAACTTGTGGTATGGATTTTATCTGAGCTTCTAGGATTATAGTTTTAAATAGTCTCCAAGCTTCCCCAAGGGTTTTGACCGTATTTACCTTTCCTTTCAGTTTTCTCCTCACATGCCTCCTCATCTCAGAGAATTTACCCCTTTTAAAGTTAAACGTGGTTATGGCGGTCTTTTTGGGCAACTCCCTATTTATACAAACAGTGAAATCAATAACATTATGGTCACTGCTTCCAAGCGGCTCAATCACTTTTACATCTCTCACCAAGTCTTAGGCATTACTTAGGACCAAATCCAGGATTGCCCCACCCCTGGTAGGTTCTGAGACCATCTGCTCCATAGCACAGTCATTGAGAGCATCAAGAAACTCAATCTCTTTCTCTCGACCAGAACATATATTGACCCAATCAATCTGCGGGTAGTTAAAATCACCTATGACGACACAGTTTTTTACGTTTAGCCACTATCTTTAAGCCTTCTATCATATTATAATTGTCCTCTCTCTTTTGATTTCGTGGGCGATAACAAACTCCCATAGTTAAATTTCCTTTTGGGCCCTCTATTTCAACCCAAAGCATTTCTAAAAGGGAATCTAATTCTCTGACCTCAGTCTTACTCGACCGTATATCCTGACATACAGAGCCACCCCACCTCCAACCCTTCCCTCCCTATCCTTCCGATATAACTTTATCCAGGAATCACCGTGTCCCACTGATTCTCCTCATTCCACCAAGTTTCTGAAATTCCCACAATGTCTATGTTTTCTCCCAACACTAAACATTCCAATTCACCAATTTTACTTCGAACACTTCTAGCATTTGCATACAAACATCTATAATTTCCCAGGCAAGCTAGGCTCACCACCTTCTACCTGCCACCTTGAGACTCTGGCAGACAGTCCATACTGTTTGTCACCATCACAGTGGACCACTCTGATCCGTTACCCGGTAGAAAAATAGCAGCCAACCCTTCATCTCTTTGAGACGAGTCCTCCCGAACCAGAGACATTTCATCTCCTGTCGGCTTTCCCCCAAGATTTAGTTTAAAAACTGCTCTGCCACCTTTTTGATTTTAAGCGCCAGCAGCCTGGTTCCATCCGGGGACAAGTGGAGACCGTCTCTTTTGTACAGCTCCCGCTTGTTCCAGAAAGCATCCCAGTGCCTAACAAACTTAAACCCTTCCTCCTTACACCATCGTCTCATCCACACATTGAGACTTCTAATTTGTGCCTGTCTCTCCTGCCCTGCACTTGGAACAGGTAGCACTTCTGCGAAGGCTACCTTGGAGGTCCTGGCCTTAAGTCTCCTGCCTAGCAGCCTAAATTTTTCCTCCAGGACCTCACGACTGCATTTCCCCACATTGTTGGTGCCAACATGCTCCACGACCACAGGCTCCTCCCCAGCACTGTCTATCAGCCTATCTACTACACGCGTAATGTCCACTACCTTCGCACCAGGCAGACAAGTCACCATACGGTCAGTATGCAGTTTCGCCACCCAGCTGTCTACTTGCCTAAGGATCGAATCACCAACTACCAAAGCCCCCCTCTCCCCCTGCCCAGGGATGGTTCCTTGGTGCGAAAGGATTCCTGCTCACCAACCGAAGAAGAGGTCCCTTCTGAGGGCGCATTCCCCTTATCCTCAGGACGGTGCCCTGTTCCCTCTCGACCCTCACAGTCTCTGGCCACCCAGAGACTAAACAAGAACAGTTCTCCAGCTATCACAACTCAGAATTTTAGGCAGCCCCACACACCTCAGAATGAAGTCTTTCAAAACTCAGAAATTCTCAGCAACTTCTCCAGCTGTCTCAGCTATCAGAGCTGCTCTGCTCCTCTCAGACCTCTGTGAGATGTGCTCAGCCTTTGGCAAGGCGCAGCTTAAAATGTAAAGAGGGTGGAGCAGAGGCACTCCTAAGCAATCAGCAGCAATCACTCTCAATCTCTTTCACCTTTAGCCCATGCATGGATGAAATGATGGTGTATGGAGGAAGAGTTCAAGTTTGTTAGGCACTGGGATGCTTTTTGGAACAAGCAGGAGCTGTGCAAAAGAGACAGTCTCCACTTGTCTGGAGAAGGAACCAGGCTGCTGGCACTTAAAATCAAAAGGTGGCAGAGCAGTTTTTAAACTGAATCTTGAGGTGAAACCGACAGGATATTAAATGTCTCTGGTTTGGGGTGCCTCATCTCAAAGTGATAAAGGGTTAGTTGTTACTAATCCATGGATTACAGTTGTCCACTGAGATGGTGACAAACAATATGGACTGTCTGGCAAGGTCTCGGTGCAATAGGAGGAAGATTGCGAGCCTGACATGCCTGGGAGGTTATAGATGTTTATATACAAATCCTAGAAGTGTCTCAGGTAAAACTGGAAATGTAGACTGCTTAGTGTTTGGGAGGAAATATAGACATTGTGGGTGTTTCAGAAACTTGGTGGAATAAGGAGTATCTGCAGGACATGGTGATTCCTGGATCAATTATATTGGAAGGATAGGGAGAGAAGGGTTGGAGGTGGGGTGGCTCTGTATGTCAGAGAGGGCATACAGTCCAGTAAGATTGAGAAGGTAAGAGAATTAGATTCGCTTCTAGAAATGTTTGGGTCAAAATAGTGGGCCCCAAAGGAAGCTTAACTCTGGGAATTTGTTATCGCCCACCAGATCAAAAGATAATGATGATTTTAAAATGAAGAAAGAATTAAAGATAGTACCTAGATTTAAAAACTGTTGTAATAGGTGATTTTAACTTCCCACACATTGATTGGGTAAATATATGTTCAAGTTGGGAGAAAGAGATTGAGTTTCTAGACACTCTCAATGACTGTGCAGATGATCACAGTTTCTAGACACTCTCAATGACTGTGCAGATGATCACAGAACCTTCCAGGAGAGAGGTGATTCTGGACTTGGTCATAAGTAATGCCCAAGACCTGGTGAGAGATGTAAAAGTGATTGCAATGCTTGGGAGTAGTGACCATAATGTTGCTGACTTCACCATTTGTATAAAAAGGGAGTGGCCCAAAAGACCAACACAACCACTTTTAACTTTAAAAGGGGTCAGATGAGGAGGCATGTGAAGAAGAAACTGAAAGGAAAGGTTAAAAGGGTCAAAACCCTTGGGACAGCTTAGAGACTATTTCAAACTACAATCCTAGAAGCTCAGATAAAATATATACCATGGACTAGGAAAGGCACAAATAGGTATAGAAAAAAGGCCTGCATGGCTAACAAACAAAGTAATGGAAGTTGTAAAACAAGCTTGTCCAACCTGCGACCCAAGGGCCGCATGAAGCCTAAGATGACTTTGAATGCAACCCCAACACAAACTTTCTTAAAACAGCACCTGGAACTGTGTGCTGCAGCGGCAGCAGATTCTGGGACTGAGGCTACATCAGGTTGCTTTTTCCTCCAGCTTGCTTTTTCCCCCTAGCACCAGAGAGGGCACCAGAGAGCCAGTTTAGTGTAGCGGTTAAGTGTGCGTACTCTTATATGGGAGAACTGGGTTTGATTCCCCACTCTCCCACTTGCACCTGCTGGAATGGCCTTGAGTCAGCCATAGCTCTGGCAGAAGTTATCCTTGAAAGGGCAGCTGCTGTGAGAGCCCTCTCAGCCCCACCCACCTCACAGGATGTCTGTTGTGGGGGAGGAAGATAAAGGCGATTGTGAGCCACTCTGAGATTTGGAGTGGAGGGCAGAATATAAATCCAATATCTTCTTCTTCTTCTTCTTCTTCTTCTTCTTCTTCTTCTTCTTCTTCTTCTTCTTCAGAGATGACTCAGAGCATGTGTATGTGAGTGCTCTTCCTTTGCTCCTGGGTGCTCTCCAGCTCTTCTTTCTTCCTGCCGTGTCCCTCTGGATCTCCCACCCAGGACAAAGAGCTCTCAGCTGTTCTCTGGAGGTATCAGGGGTGGCTGTGGGTCCCTCTCTGGGAAAGTTGGGGAGTAGCAGAGCCAGCCTCCCAAGCTCCTGGGTGGGCTTGTGGGGTGGGGTGGGAGTTTTCCCTGTTGGGGGGCTGCTGGCCCCTCTTTGTGAAGGTTGGAGTTGGGGTATGTGCAGTGGAGCTGGGCTTGCTGTCCCCAAAATGGAGATGCTCCACTGCCTTGGGTGGATTCTGTTGCATTCTCCCTCCACCTCTTCACTGTGGGAGTTCCAGAATCCCCTTGCCCTTCTCTGTAGCTGGAACAGGAAAAGAGACACACAGAAACAAGTGTCCCCCCCACAAAGTCTCTGGAGAGAGAGGTTTTTTTAAAAGCATGTAGAAAAAACAGGCCTCATGCTTTAAAAACAAATCAAGGAAACCAACCCCCCTTTTTTTGCTCCTGACAGTGAATCTTCTTTGCTCAGGATGGCTTTAAAAGCAAGCCTGTGTCTGTCAGCAAAAAGCGAGCTTCAGTTGGGAAGCAGGGACTGGTGTGAAAAAGAAAAAAAAATCTGCCTATCCCTCCCTCCTCCTCTGCTCCAAGCTTCTGATAGAGAGCATGGAGAGAAAGCAATGATTTCACCGTGGAAGATGAGAGGTGCTTGCCCACTCTAGAACTGCTGATTTCAGGAGGGGTGTTGAAAGACCTGAGTCAGATTGAGTTGATGAGGGAGGAGGTCCTACAACTGATAGACAATTTAAACACTGATAAATCACCAGGCCCAGATGGCATACGTCCAAGAGTGCTGAAAGAACTCAAATGTGAACTTGTGGATCTCCTGACAATCTTTAATCTTTCATTAAAATCTGCCTCCATTTCTGAGGACTAGAAGGTAGCTAATGTCACCTCCATCTTTAAAAAGGGTTCCAGAGGAGATCCAGGAAATTACAGGCCAGTTAGTCTGACGTCAATATTGGGAAAGTTGGTGGAAACTGTTATTAAAGAGAGAATTAGTAGTCACATTGCTGAATAATAGCTATTGAGGAAGACTCATTATGAGTTCTGTAAAGGCAGATCTTGTCTCAGTAACCTGTTAAGAGTTCTTTGATGGGATGAACAAACATGTGGACAAGAGGGACCCAACAGATGTTGTTTATCTTGACTTCCTGAAAGCTTTTGATAAAGTTCCTCATCAAAGGCTCCTAAGTAAGCTCAATAGTCATGGGGTAAAATGACAAGTCCTCTTGTGGATCAAAAACTGGCTAATTAATAGGAAACAGAGAGTGAGTATAAATGGGCAATTTTCACAGTGGAGGGTGGTGAGCAGTGGGTTACCATAGGACTCCGTACTGGATCCAGTGCTCTTTAACTTGTTCATTAATGATGACTTCCAGGGTTGAGCCATGGAGGATTGAACTGCTTCTCATAAGAGGAGCAGACCAGAGCCTCTGTTCTGGGCAGAGAAGGTGATCCTAACACCTGCTGCCTACTTCTCCTAGGCAAGGAGAAGGCCAAGACATGCTTATAAAATTCTGAGGGGATTTACTTTGGCTGACGAGAGATCCCAATGGGGTTCCTTTTTGGCTTTGAAGAGTCCTCGGAGAAGGATTGCATTCCAACGTCTACAGAGGACTTCTGGGGTCATTAAATTGACTTAAATTCATCAAGATTCAAAACTTCTTTGGAACTCTTTAACATCTACTCTTGAAGAGAACGGTGCTTTAAAGGATCGTGCCTTTAAAGGTAAAAGATCTTTATCTATCACTCTGGGACTAAAACAAGACTTATTTGAAGTAAAAAATAAAGGTCTGGATTCATCTATATTAGTTTAAAGTAAAGAAGATAAACGAGGGGGTTAAATTTGGGACTAATGAAATTGGAGAGACAAGGTTAAAAGAGGAAAAACAACTATTGTTATGCATCCCTGTGGCCAGGCTAGACAACCCCCTCCGAAAACAGAACTGCTGATCAGGAAGATGTCACAGGAAGTGGCATCATAGAAATAACGCGAGACTTCTCAACCATAGAAAACGAGACTTTGTGGCAAGAAAGGAAGGAAGTGGCCATCAAGAGAAGGGAAAATTGCAAGCCTCCTAGTCCTCTCTAGGATTATAATCATAGAGAAACACTGGTGGCTATTGAAAGAAGGTATTAAATGAACCAATTGGAAAAGAAGAAATAGAGGGAGCAATTAATTCAATGAAATTAGAAAAGGCACCCGGTCCAGATGGTTTGACAGCAAAATTTTATAAAGTCCTCATGGAGGCTCTACTACCAAAACTTCAGAAGTTGATGAATACTATAAGAACAGATGGGAAAATACCTAATACTTGGAAAGAAGCAGTAATTTCGTTGATGGCGAAAGAAGATAGAGATGCCACAAAGGTAAAAAATTACAGACCAATTTCATTACTTAATAATGACTACAAAATATATGATAGAATATTAGCAGAACGCCTTAAACAGCATTTGAATAACTTTATTAAAGAAGAGCAAGCAGGATTTCTTCCCAGGAGGCAAATTAAAGATAATATCAGAATGGTTATAGGCATTATTGAATATTATGAAAAACATCCTGAAAAAGAGGTAGCATTATTTTTTGCAGATGCAGAGAAAGCATTTGATAATGTGCATTGGAATTTTATGTTTGCAGTGATGGAGAAATTGAGATTGGGAGAAGATTTTGTAAGAATGGTGAAGGCGATATATACTGAACAACAAGCAAGACTCTGTATAAATGCAGATTTGATGGAAAAAATGATAATTAGTAAAGGAACAAGACAAGGTTGCCCTCTATCTCCATTGATATTTATAATGACTTTAGAGGTATTGCTTATGCAAATCCAAGAAGATAGAGATAGAGGGACTGAAACGGAAAGGTTTTTCTTATAAATACAGAGCATTTGCAGATGATGTTATGTTTATAAATGAAAATCCCACTCATGTGAAACCATTGTTGCTATGTAAGATACAAGAATATGGAGAACTGGCAGATTTTTATATAAATAAAGAGAAATCAAAAATTTTATGTAAAAATATGTCAAAGAATAAACAGGAAGAACTACAAAGTTTAACAGAATGTGAAGTGACCCACAAAGTAATATATGTAGGGGTAGAGATTACAACACAAAACATTGACTTGTACAAAAACAATTATGAGAAACTTTGGCAAAAAATTGATGGAGACTTATTAAAATGGAATGTTGAACTTGTCTACACTGGGCAGAATTTCTGCAATTAAAATGAATGTTTTACCAAGAATTATGTTCTTGTTTCAAACAATTCCAATAGTGAAGGACAATAAACAATTTAATAAATGGCAAAGGAAACTTTCAGAATTTGTATGGGCTGGAAAGAAACCAAGAATTAAAATGAATTGCTGCAAAAGAAAGGGGAGGCTTTCAATTGCCGGATTTAAAGTTGTACCATGATGCAGTTTGTTTGGTGTGCATCAAGGAATGGATGATGTTACTAAATAGAAAATTATTAGCATTAGAAGGTCATGGAAATGTTTTCGGTTGGCATGCTTATTTGTCTTATGGGAAAAGTAAGATGGACAGCTTCTTCTTACATCATTATATTGTCTACTTATTTGTGTCTACAAAATAGCTCTACTAACCCTTTGCACTTTATCCCTTGCAAGCAGCTCCCCACGACCAAAAAGCTAGCCTACTTGTTCTTCCATCACGTGGTTAGGTTCTACTCCTTCCCCGATAAGGTCATCAGTGACCACGGCCCATAGTTCGTTGCCAACTTCTGGCGAGAGTTTTGCAAAATGGCGGGGATGGAGCAGGGCTTAAGTTCCGCGTAACATCCGCAGATGGACGGGCAGACGGAATGCATGAACGGCCTACTGGAGCAGTACCTCTGCTGCTATATCAATTACCAGCAGTCGAACTGGGTGGAGCTACTGCCGTTTGCTGAATATGGGTACAACAATAGCATGCATATCTCTACCAAGACCTCCCCTTTCCAGATCGTAAATGGCTATGAGGGCAAGCCGTTTCCCGCTATACCGAGTGCAGAGGGAACGGCGCCCCCTGGCTCTTGCCAGCAATGGTGGGAAGGAGTGCGAAAAGGGTGGGGAGTGATCCAGGAAAATCTAAAAAAAGCCAAACAGGATTATAAGGCCCACTTCGACAAAAAATACTCCCCCCAGTGGGAGTTCAAAGAGGGAGAAAGTGTGTTTCTGTCTACCAAAAACCTCCCTCTCCCACAGGCATGCAAAAAACTAGCCTACAAGTTCCTAGGACCTTTTAAAATCAAAAGAGTGATTAATAAGGTCAAAGTGATTAAGAGTGATTAATAACGGTTGAACTGGACTTGCCCAAAATGTTTAGTAAGATCCACCCTGTGTTTCATTGCAGCCTTCTTCGCAAGGATCCTGGAGCCACATCTTGGCACCCCCGCCCTCCAGAGCCACCACCTATTCAAGTGAAGGGCCAGACCCATCATGAGGTGCAAGAAATCCTGGACTCCAGGGTCCAAAGGGGGGTGTTGTACTACCTGGTGCGATGGAAGTACTTTCCCAGTAGTTGTGATGAGTGGGTTAAGTCAACAGACCTACGAGCCCCCCAGCTACTAAAGAAGTTTTACCTACTGCACCCAGACAAACCCCGAGCAAGAGCTTAGGGGGGGCAGTATGTCAGACCTTGTAACTTACTTGTTTAAAATGCTTTGAACTGTTCATGTTCCCTTGCCCTAACTAACTCCATCTTGAATAGCTCTACTAACCCTTTGCTTAGGAGTTTACATTTCAAACACTATTGCATCAATAAACAGCTCCCATGGGAATTTTTCACATGGCCCTAACAAATGTAGCCGGGCTTTGAAGATAGCGAGATGCCTCAAGGTAACCAGCAGGGGCCCTTCCTTGGGAAAGAGATAAGGGAGCCTGAGAACCATCTATTGCCTCCCAAATGTGTGAGAATGACTTTATTGTTTAGCTTTTGATGTTAGAGGTTAAAATGGCATGTATCGTTTTGAAATGTATCAATTCCAATTCGTCCTTGTTACAGACAACTAGTTCCCAAATAAAATGGATTAAGCTGCTACAAACCATGGTCCGTTTGCTTTGAAGTTCCAAGTCTGACATATATAAGAAGTAACTTGTTAAGTACCTGGTTGAAATATGAAAGCTATGGGGATGAGAGGAAACCGCTTTGGATTGTGCTAACAGAAGTAATAAAGTTATATTCAGATATTAATGAAGAGAAATGGTTATCATACAAACAATTGTTAAAAATACATGGAGGTAAGGTGGAATTAAAATCGGTGGAAGAATTAGAATATAAGTATAATTGGTTTCAATTACAACAAATTAAGAGTTTGCTTGAACAGGATATTAAAAATGATGGAGTAAGACAAGAACAAACAGACCTGGAGAGAATGCTGTTTGGCGATAATGAAAAATTGATTTCAAGAATTTACAAATTATTATTGAGATGGTCTACAGAAGATGAAGTAGTTAAATCTCAAATGATAAAATGGGCGATAAATATAAATAAATACAGATGGAACAATGGGAGTATTTATGGAAGAACTCTATGAAGATATCAACATGTAATAATATTAAAGAAAACTGTTTTAAAATGCTATATAGGTGGTATATGATACCTATGAAACTGTCAAAAATCAACAATCAGGTGTCGGAAAAGTAAAAAACATGAAGGATCTTTCTACCATATGTGGTGGACTTGTGAAAAGGCAAAACAATTTTGGCAAATGATTCAGCAAGAGATTTCAAGAATTTTGGGTTACAACATTAAGAAGGCACCAGACATCTTTTTGTTGGGATTACAAATGGAAAAATTTCCGAAACAAGATAGAACGATAATTTGGTGCATGGTTTCAACTGCACGGACATTATATGCGCAGATGTGGAAGCAAGACAAAACACCAGAAAAGTGGGACTGGATTGTAAAAGTTATGTACTGGAGTGAAATGGACAAGCTTACAAGAATCTTAAAAGAAGATGATTTAGAGAAGTTTAAAAATGACTGGGGAAAATTTCAAAAATATGTTGAAAAACAATGGAAGGTTAAAGGATATCTGACGATTTTTGACAATAGTTGAACATCAGGGGAATAGCAAATAGATGACAGCTAAAAAATGAGACTATGTGAATTTATCTTTTTCAATTTATTTTGATAAGAATTATAGTTAAAAAATGAGACTATGGGAATATATTATCTCTTCAATTTTATTTCTATGATAAGGACTAAAGGATCATACTGAAGATGGATTATAATTATAGTATATGTTTTTTTCCTTCTTTTTAATATATTTTGGATATAAGACTTTTTATGAAGATTCTTAATTTGATAAAATTACCTTTTATTTTTTTTAATATTTTAATTAAAATGCACCGTCGGAGGTCATGAAAAGGGGGGGAGGGAGGAGAAAAATGTAATGTATTGGTACTACGTTTTTAATAATAGATGAGTATTATTACAATATATTGCAGAATAATAAGATTGTTTTCAAACAACTTGTTCATTAATGATTTGGAGTTGGGAGTATGCAGTGAAGTAGCTAAGTTTGCGGATGATGTTAAATTGTTCAGGGTGGTGAGGTCCAGGGAGGACTGTGAGACACTCCTAAGGGATCTGTCAAGGTTGGGCGAGTGGGTGTCAACATGGCAAATAGGTTCAACATGGCCAAGTGCAAAGTAATGTACATTGGGGCCAAAAATCCTAACTATAAATACACATTGATGGGGTGTGAAACTGGCGGAGACTGACCAAGAGAGAGATCTTGGAATTGTAGTAGATAACTCACTGAAAATGTCAAGACAGTGTGGGACTGCAATAAAAAATGCCAATAATTGAGGATTATTAGGAAGGGAATTTAAAACAAATCAGCCAGAATCATAATGCCCCTGTAAAGCCTTATTTAGAAATAAAACTCATCTTTATATTGGAAATAATTTTTCTCTAGAACAATTTCTGTCAATTCCATTTAAAAAGTATGTTGGGAGATCCTTAAGGTCTCTTCTGTCCCATGTGCTCTCAATTACAATTCTAGCATCTTCATGGGGTATGGACATATAAAGAGAATTTACATCGATAGTTAATAGTACTGCTTCTGATGGTATATCCATACCCTCCACAAGGCTTATAAAATATTTCGTGCCTCTTATAGTAACTCATAGTAAAAACAAATGGTTATAAGAAAGAATCAATATATTTTGAAAGTGGCTCTAATATGGAATTAGATCTCAATATAATCGGGCATCCCAAGGGGGAAGCCCAATTTGTGTATTTTTAGCAATTGCTGGTGTGCGATTCATATACATTCATTATGCAAAAATTCATATAAATTCATTATGCAAAATTTCATTATGCGATTCATTATGCGATTCATTGTGCAAAAATTCATATAAATTCTTGTCAAAAATGCCTTAAATCTCTGCCTCATCCAAAACAATTTTTATAAGCCTCAAGATATGGCGTGTCAGATCATGATTTGTAATTATTTGCATCTGCTAATTGTCGTTCTATCTCTGAGCAGTAATCATGTTTATGTTCATTATAACCATTGCACTGTCCTTATCAGCTGGCTTAATGACAATATTCCCATTGTTCATAAGGCCTTGCAAAGCCTCAGATTCATTTTTAGACAAGTTATTTCATGTATTGTTAAAGTTGCTTTCACATATTTTAATATCTCTCAGTACTATTCTTTCAAAAGTAACAATGCTTGGATGATAAATATTAGGATTGAAAGTAGACTTGGGGTACAAAGGTCTATCAGTAACATCCATGTTATCATCATTGACAAACCACTTACATAATTTTATTTCCAAATCAATTTAAATAGGTCAACTCTTGTAGAATCAACATTACTGTAAAAAAAAAACCCCACTGTTAAAAAAACCTCCAAAGAAGGAAAGCCCACTACCTCCTGAGGAAGCCTGTTCCACTGAGGAACCACTCTGTCAGGAAGTTCTTCCTAATGTTGAGCTGGAAACTCTTTTGATTTAATTTCAAATAAATTTACCCAGCTCCTTCAACCTTTCCTCACAGGACTTGTCTTCAGACCCCTCGCCATCTTTGTTGCCCTCCTCTGGACACATTCCAGCTTGTCTCTATCCTTCTTAAAATGTTATGCCCAAAATTAAACACAATACTTAATGTGAGGTCTAACCAGAGCTGTCTAAAGCAATACCATCATTTCATGTGGTCTGGACACTCTACTTATGTTGATACAGCCCAAAATTGCATTTTCCATTTCAGCCACTGCATCATACTGCTGACATGTTCAGTGTATGGTCCACTAAAACCTTTAGATCAGGGGTGTCAAACATGCGAATAGGCCCCCAGGGGGCTCCTTTCAGGCCTCCGAGCAACTGGCAGTCATTTGCTTCCTTCTCCCTCTCTCTTGCTTCCTTCTACATAACAGCTTGCTTTGCAAGGCTTGCTCAATCACACAGGAGCTACAGAGAAAACCTATTTTCTCAATTGGCTGAGGCTCCTCTCTTAGGGAGGAAGGGGGGGAGGAATAGCTTGCTTTGTTAGGGTCTCTCAATTGCACAGCAGAGCTAGTGAGCAAAGCCTCTCTTCCTTTTATCGACTGAGGCTCCTCCCCCTCCTGGTCCTCTGGGGAAGGAAGGAAAGAGCCAGAGCTTCCTTTGTCCAGTTTCCTGGATTTCATGGGAGAAATACAAAGAAAGCACCTTTAAGACCAACGAGTGCTAATGTTTTAGCCATATTTTAATTGCATTTGTTTCCTTTATAAACTTTATATCTCTGCTACCTAATTTTAAATAGGTACACACATGGCCCAATACGACATGGCCCAGCTCGACAAGGTCTCATTTATGTCAGATCTGGCCCTCATAACAAATGAGATTGACACACCTACCCTAGATTCTTTTCACACATGCTATGCTAAGACGAGTCTCTCACATCCTATAATGATGTATTGGATTCTTCTTACCCAAATGTAGAACTTCAGGTTTATCCATGTAAAAATTAATTTTATTTGTTTTAGCCCAGTTTTCCAGCCTGTCAAGATCATCTTGTATCCTGTCTTTGTCTTCTATCGTATTTGCAACCCTTCCAAATTTAGTATCATCTGCAAATTTAATAAGCATTAAATTCCTATTCCTTCGTCAAAATCATTTATGAAGATGTTGAACAAAACAAATCCCAGGACAGATCTTTGAGACACATCACTTGTCACTCCTAACAAGCACTCTTTGGGTGCAATCTGTCAACCAGTTACAGATCCACCTAACAGTAACAGAATCCAAACCACATTTTACTAACTTGTCGAGAAGATGAATATGTGGAACCTTATCAAAGCCTTACTGGAATCAAGATAAATGATGTCTACAGCATTCCCCTGATCCAGCAAGGCAGTAACTTTCTCAAAAAAGATCAAGTTAGTCTGACATATGCCTCGTTCTTGAGAAATTCATGCTGGCTCTTAGTAATCACGGCCATCTTTTCTAAATGCTCAAGGACTGACTGTTTGATGATTTGTTCTAAAACATTTTCAGGTATAAATGTTAAACTGATGAGTTGGTAGTTGCCCGGATCCTCCTTTTTCTCCTTCTTAAAGATGGGGACTACATTTGCCCACCTCCACTCTTCTGGCACCTCACATTCGCCAAGAACTTAAAAAAAAAATCGACAGAGGCTAAGAAATTACAGCTGCAAGTTCTATTAGTACCCTTGGGTGCAGTTCATCTGATCCTGAGTGTCAAGTCCCCAGGTCGTTCAGTTATCAACACTTGTCATCTTGGATAAATGGCTTTTATTGATATACTGACATTCATAAGGCAAGATGGTCCTTGCAAAAACTGCTGGTGATCCCCACGTTCTCAGTTTAATACATTCCCCCAGTAGCCATTACTTGTTCAAATACAAAGGCACCAAGCAAGCATCCCCTCCCACCAAAACTCGTTTCCAGGCCCCTTCACAGCCTTGAATGTCTCTGAGACCGGGCAGAAAATAGCTTTAACAGTTACACAGAGATAGTGGCTAAGCACAAGCAGGAGGCAGGGAGAAGTGATACACAAAACAATGGTTCTCCTGGATTATTGTCATGACACTGAGGACTTTGTTTCATTTAAAGAAATGAGGTATTTATATGCTATCCCTCTTTTGGTCCTAGGCTGCAACTCCTTTCCTTCATCATATGTTCTGTTTTTGCCATGTTAAGCACAGTTCCCGGAGAAGAGAAGACTGAGGAAATTTCACTTTCCTGTCCCTGCAAGGGACTTACCATGTCCTTGCTCTTTTTCTTACTTTGAACATAAGAAAAGAAACATTTTTAACATCTCTTGCTAGTCTAAGCTCACACTGAGCTTTAACTTTCCTAACTCTTTCTCTACAAGATTTGGTTATTTGTTTATATTCATCCTTGTTCATAAGACCCTCCTTCCATTTCCTAAATGAGTCTTTTTTTTATTTCTACAGTCTTTATAGAGCTGTTTATGGAGACCCCTTGGCTTCTTTAGGCTCATCCCAGTTTTCCTTCTCATAGGAATTGTTTGAGATTTTTAAAAGCCAGTTAGATAAAAATGTATCTGACAGCATCAGGGAGATGTAACTATGAGACCCTGACCTGTAATGGAGGTATAGGCATAATTTCACTATCAAGAGCCAAGCCCTAGTTGTCAGAAGATCTTGCCCTGTCTCAAGGCATATGACCACATACCCTAGATAGTTTGAGACCCCCAGAATACAATGCAAAAATATAGCCGGGATCTGCTCAGCATGTCAGTTAAACAACAGATCTGTGCAAGCAAGCCAGGATACACCCATGACCTCATACATTATTGGGAGATACTTTAAATATTAGCAGAGTTAATTGGTGAGGGATGGGGAAATAGGGTCGCCAGGTCCAGATTAGGAAATGCCTGAAGATTTGGGGTGGAGCCTGGGGAGGATAGAGACCTCAGTGGGGTACAATGCCATAGAGCAGGGGTGGCCAACAGTAGCTCTCCGGATGTTTTTTTGCCTACAACTCCCATCAGCCCCAGTCATCATGGCCAATGGCTGGGGCTGATGGGAGTTGTAGGCAAAAAAAACATCTGGAGAGCTACCCCTGCCATAGAGTTCACCCTTCAAAACATGCATTTTCTCCAGGACCACCAAGTTTTATAGTTTGGAGATGAGCTGTGATTTCAAAGGATTCCCAGCTCCAACCTGGAGGCTGGCGTCCCTAGCAGCCCCAGAGAGGCAGTTGCGCTTGCTGAAGAAGCAAAACATAACAGGTTTCCAGAAGTACTATAAGATAATCAAAAGTCAATCTAGCAAAAGCTTCCAAGAATCAGAACACCCTCCATTAAACAAGGAAGACGTAACCCTGTTACGCTCAAGCGGCAGCAGAAGGCTGAATCACACCCAAAGTGGATTTTCCTGGAAGCAAGTTTGGTCATTAATAAGCCCTCCCCTCCCCATGTTATTCTTCAAGATGATATTATTAATACTAATCACAACAAGCAGGCTTATCAACTTTTTACAAGGTAAGGTAAAACTTCTTCTTTTTGGAGGTTTTCGTATAGATCAATGTGGCTACCTATTCTTTTTTGTTGGCTTTTTTGTTTTCTCACAGCTTCACTCATAAAGAAAAAAATGTTTTAGAGTTGTGTGGAACAGGGATACAGCAGCACCCAGTGCCTGAGCTCCGCAGCCATCCTTGAGGCTAATGAGAGGAGATCTATTTGTACAGAAAAATAAATTCTTTGACCTTGATCATCTTCTGACTCTTGTGAAACTTGCCTCTGCTGACTTAAATGAATGGTTTTTAAATAGCTTGTTTATCTGTACATATTGAAGGAGATATGGCAGACAGGAAGTGACCATTCATTTCTCCTGGACCTCACCACTCAAAGAAGTACTGGAAAGTAGAGACCTTGAAATCAAGAGACCAGTAGAAAGCAGGAAATTTCTTCACAGGTTACATTTTCCCCGACATCTATTTAAATCTCTAATTACAGTTTTGTCTACCTGCCTCCTTCCCCTCTGATATTAAAGCAATATATACTGTTTTTATCCCAAACTTTTAAAAAGCAAACTTTTTAAAAGACTACAAAAAAACATCACTGATATCCAAGAGCTTTGAAACATCTGGAGAGATACTCATGATCTCTCAGTTCTTAAGTGGCTTGGGGGAAGGGTTGCTTCCTGACAAGAAAATAGGAAATGAATGTTAACAGATACAGACCCCAATTTACTCCCAGAGGCTAATCCACAAACCAGTTAAATCATAGGTTTCTGCATTGCTGCCAGGCCCTTTCTTCCCTGTAAGTTCAAGGCAAGCTCAAGATTAGCAAATCAGCATGTTATTTCCACCCTGTCCTGGGATGCTTCATCTCTTCCAAAGAGAGGTCTAAACCGTCATTCTCACTAAGTGTTTATTGAAAACTAACAAGGATGTGAAGCTGTAACAGGATTAATCAGTCCCTGGGTACCATTTACAGGAAAGCCATTATGGATTCTTTGCCTTTGTGAAAGAGGCTGCCCTTGGCACCCAGTCTGTAGTTGTGGATCTCAGAGTCACCAGTGTAGCTGCGGGAAAGAAAACAGAGATTAACACCTCTGGAGATCCCCAGGGACTCCGAAAGGAGGCACTTCCTCAACAAGGAAAAGGGGGGCTTAGCTTGAGATTTCCTGATGCAATTGTTTTGTTTCTCACACTTGCTGGGATCCCTTCCTTTGACTGAGAAGATTTAGTGATTGTTTTTTAAATGTCCATATGCATTTAAGGAAAGCCTTACGAATGAGCTTCCTGAATCTGAATAAAATCATCTTTTGCTGGATCTGCTGAATTACAAAAAGTAAATCTTTGATGAGGAACTTGGTACTGTGGAGTAAAACAAAACCCAGAGTTAAATACTTAAAAAGTTAGAATGTACTTTTGGGGGTTTTGAGGCTAACATTTCTATAGCATGGCATCTCATCAATCACCCTTGGAAAAGGGGTTGCAAATTGATCAATCAGCCCTTGGTACATTTACCTTGTGTTCCTGGGAAAGGTAGTTGAGAAAGCAGTGGCGGAGCAGCTACAGGTCTTCCTGGATGAAATGTCTGCCCTGGACTCATTCCAATCCGGTTTCCGCCTGGCCATGGGATGGAGATGGTATTAGTCACCCTCACAGATGACCTAAGAAGGCATCTGGACCAAGGAAGGTTGGCGCTGCTGATTCTTCTTGACCTGTCAGCAGCGTTTGACATAGCCAACTATGATCTATTGACCCACCGCCTCACCATCACTGGAATACGGGGGGTAACCTTGCAGAGGTTTTTCTCTTTCCTCCAAGGATGGGGACAAAGGGTGATGGTTGGCGAGCAGACCTCCCTGCGACACCCACTTATATGTGGAGTGCGCAGGGAACTATTCTCCTGCCCATATTATTTAATATCTATATGTGCCCCCTTGCCCAGTTTGCCCGAGGTTTTGGACTGGGTTGTCACCAGTATGCTGTTGATGGAACCATCTGTTGATGGATGGCAGACAGTCTTCTGCCCCTGAACATCTATCCAAGGCATTAGGAGCAGTGGTGGGATGGCTACAGTAGAGGTGATTGAAGTTAAATCCAACTAAGACGAAGGTCCTGTGCTTGAGTCAAGGCGGGGTGGGTTCGTGCATCCAACTCCCAGTCTTGGATGGTGCTGTTTTAGTGCTGGCCCAGCAGGTAAAGAGTTTGGGAGTGATCCTGGTTGCCTCTCTTTCTATGGAGGCCCAGGTCATGGCGGTAGCTGGGTCTGCCTTTTACCATCCATGGCAGATCAGGCAACTAGCACCATATCTATCCCCCCCCCCCCAAGAACTGGCCACAGTGACCCATGCAATGGTTACTTCCAGGCTAGATTACTGTAACTCGCTCTACTCTGGCTTGCCCTTGAAACTGATCCAGAAACTGCAGCGGGTATAGAATGCGGCAGCTGTACGGGTGAGCATACAGCTGGTGCTCCGTGGCCTGCACTGGCTGCCTATAGAGTACCGGAACTGATTCAAGGTGTTAGTTTTACTTTTAAAGCCTTATGTGGCCTGGGTCCAACATACCTGCGGGACTGTCTCTTCCCATATATGCCCTGGAGGTCGCTTCGTTCGGCCTCCCAAGATAGGTTGACCATCCCTGACCCAAGAGATGCCTGTCTTGCCTCTACCAGGGCCAGGACCTTTTCGGTCCTGGCCCCAACCTGGTGGAATCAGCTCCCTATGAAAATCCGGGCCCTACCTGGCTTATTTGCCTTTCATAGGACCTGTAAAATGGAGCTGTTTCACCAGGCTTTCGGATGAGGCAGCGGGCATCTATCCATTAGATCGGTTGGCCTCCCCTACTGTACTATCTTACTGTGCTGATCTGTTATACTGTCCTTCTATACTATCTTATTATACCGTCTTGCTGGACCATCCTTGTTGTACTGTTACTGAATATTGTAATTTATTTTTATCGTGATGTTATTGTGATTTTATCATTTATGATATATTCTGCTCTGAGCCCCCATGGTGGAATGGGCAGAATATAAATATAACAACAACAACAATAATGTCATTCTTCTCTTGAAAGATATTTGCAGCGCAAAAGATTGTGGGGTGGGATTCTAAATAATATTGAGAAAGGTGGGATGAGGGGCAATGGCTATCAATCTGTGCTTCCAACTTTAGAAAAGGAGATCCAGAATCAAGGTTTCCTGCAAATCACTCACTCAAGACAGCATACAATTGCAATAAAAAAGGCTAATGCTATGCTGGGAATTATTAGGAAGGGGATTGAAAACGAATCATCCAGTAACATAATGCCCCTGTATAAATCGATGGTGTAGCTTCATTTGGAGTACTGTGTACAATTCTGGTCACCACACCTCAAAACAGATATTATAGCACTGTAAAAAATGTAGAAGAGGGCAACTAGAATGATTCAAGGGTTGGAACACTTTCCCTATGAAGAAAGGTGACAACACTTGGGGCTCTTTAGCTTGGAGAAATGTTGACTGAGGGGTGACATGATAGAGGTTTACAAGATTGTGCATGGGATAGAGAAGGTAGAGGAAGAAGGACTTTCTCCCTTTCTCACAATGCAAGAACTCATGGGCACTCAATTAAATTACTGAGCAATTGGGTTAGAACGAATAAAAGGAAGTATTTCTTCACCCAAAGGGTGATTAAGACATGGAATTCATTGCCACAGGAGATGGTGGCAGCTGCAAGCATAGACGGCTTCAAGAGCGGATTGGATAAACATATGGAGCAGAGGTCCATCAGTGGCTATTAGCCACATTGTATTGTTGGAACTCTCTGTCTGGGGCAGTGATGCTCTGTATTCTTGTGCTTGGGGGGGGGGGCACAGTGGGAGGACTGTGGACCTGGCCTCACTGATGGACCTCCTGATGGAGCCTGGGTTTTTTTTTTTTTTGCCACTCTGTGACACAGAGTGTTGGACTGGATGGGCCATTGGCCTGATCCAACATGGCTTCTCTTATGTTCTTATGTGACACAGAGTGTTGGACTGGATGGGCCATTGGCCTGATCCAACATGGCTTCTCTTATGTTCTTCTGTGACACAGAGTGTTGGACTGGATGGGCCATTGGCCTGATCCAACATGGCTTCTCTTATGTTCTTATGTGACACAGAGTGTTGGACTGGATGGGCCATTGGCCTGATCCAACATGGCTTCTCTTATGTTCTTATGTGACACAGAGTGTTGGACTGGATGGGCCATTGGCCTGATCCAACATGGCTTCTCTTATGTGACACAGAGTGTTGGACTGGATGGGCCATTGGCCTGATCCAACACGGCTTCTCTTATGTGACACAGAGTGTTGGACTGGATGGGCCATTGGCCTGATCCAACATGGCTTCTCTTATGTTCTTATGTGACACAGAGTGTTGGACTGGATGGGCCATTGGCCTGATCCAACATGGCTTCTCTTATGTTCTTCTGTGATACAGTGTTGGACTGGAGGGGCCATTGGCCTGATCCAACTTGGCTTCTCTTACATTCTTAAATTTAAAAACTATCTTTTTAGCTGTATTTAACCTTGTTGGTCTTTTGACCATAATAAACTTGATTGATATGATCACCACCTTCAAATACCTGAATGGCTGTCATCTGGAGTATAGTGTGGAGTTGTTTTCTGTTGCCCCGGAATGTTGGACCAGAACCAATGGGTTGGAATTAAATGAAAATAATTCTCAGCTAAACATTAGGAAGAACGTCCTGACAGAGCGATTCCTCAGTGGAACAGGCTTCCTTGTGGGATGATGGGCTCTCCTTTTTTACAGGTTTTTAAACAGAGGCTGGATGGCCATTTGACAGCAATGCTGATTCTGTGAACTTAGGCAGTTTATGAGAAGGAAAGTACTTGTGATTTTCCTGCATTGTGCAGGGGGTTGGACTAGATGACGCTTGAGGTTCCTTCCAACTCTGTGATTCTATGATTCTATGAAAACAATACCTTGAACCAGCCCTGAATCCCCTGTTTTCACCTGATTCCAGTTCATGGGGAAACATGGGTGTAGAGCAACTCTAAGCAGGTCTTTTCAGAAGCAAGCCCAATTTTGATCAATTAGGATTTTTTCCATGTTTTTTTTTTTTTTTTAGGATTACAGCCCAGATCAAGATCTGTGCTGAGGCGGGAGGGGCGAATACCTTGGAGTGAGGAGAGTGCATTGGTTCCTACTCTTCTTATGACCTGTCCCAGCCTTAGAAGCCTCACTGGAAGTCCTTTCTGGTGCTAGTTGTTATTACAGAGGCCAGGCAACAGAGCTGCTACTAGCTATTTTGTGCCGGAGGCAAGAACATACAATTGCACCCCCAGCCATACCCATACAGCACTTATTTTGGTAAAAAGGTGATTACATAAACAACAAGAAACTAGAATAATAACGCAACCTTTCTTTTGGTGTTCTCTAGGCAGACATCAACATCTTGGGAATCAGTGAACTAAAATAAACTTATCTTGTGAACTTACAAGATGATGCATGGGATGGAGAAAGTAGAGGAAGAAGTCCTTTTCTCCCTTTCTCACAATACAAGAACTCGTGGGCATTCGATGAAATTGCTGAGCAGTCAGGTTAAAACGGATAAGATAAGATAAATTTATTTTTATATCCCGCACTCCCCCGCCAATGGCGGGCTCAGGGCAGCTCACAGACACGATAAAAGGAAGTCCTTCTTCACCCAAAGGGTGATTAACATGTGGAATTCACTGCCACAGGAGGTGGTGGCGGCCACAAGCATAGCCACCTTCAAGAGGGGGTTAGATAAAAATATGGAGCAGAGGTCCATCAGTGTCTATTAGCCACAGTGTGTGTGTGTATTTGGCTGCTGTGTGACACAGAATGTTGGACTGGATGGGTCATTGACCTGATCTAACATGGCTTCTCTTATGTTCTTAAAATGGACGGGAATGGGTGAATTTAACTCAGAGGATCTCTACATCTATTATTGTGACCAAGAGTCCCGTAGAAGAAATGGTGTGGCCTTTATATTTAACAAGAGAGTGAGGAAGGCAGTAATGGGATACAATCTCAAAAATGACAGAATGATCTCGGTCCATATCCAAGGCAAACCATTCCATATCACAGTAATCCAAGTCTATGCCCCAACCACTGATGCAGAAGAGGCTGAAGTGGACCAGTTCGAAGAAGATCTACAACACCTTCTAGAATTAACACCAAAAAAAGGATGTCCTCCTCATCTTAGGGGACTGGAATGCCAACGTAGGAAGTCAAAAGGTGACCGGAACAACTGAAAAGTTTGGACTTGGAGAACAAAATAAAGCCGGGCTAAGGCTAATAGAGTTTTGTCAAGAGAACAAGCTGGTTGTAGCGAACATCCTCTCCAACAACCTAAAAGGCAATTCTACATGTGGACATCACCTAATGGGCAACAAAGAAATCGGATTGATTATATACTCTGCAGTCAAAGATGTTGAAGCTCCTTACAGTCAGCAAAAACAAGACCTGGAGCTGACTGCGGCTCAGATCATGAGCTACTCTTTGCAAAATTCAGGCTTAAACTGAAGAAAACTGGGGAAGCCATTAGGCCATTCAGGTCTGACCTTGATCACATTCCTTATGAATATACAGTGGAGGTGAAGAATAGGTTTAAGGAACTAGAGTTGATAGACAGAGTGCCTGAAGAACTATGAACGGAGGTTCATGACATTGTACAGAAGGCAATAATCAGCAGGATCTCAAAGAAAAAGAAATGCAAGAAAGCAAAGTGGCTGTCTGATGAGGCTGTACAAATAGCTGAGGAAAGAAGGAAAGCGAAAGGCAAAGGTGAAAAGGAAAGATTCACCCAGCTGAATGCAGATTTCCAGAGAACAGCAAGGAGAGATAAGGAGGCCTTCCTGAAGGAACAATGCAAAGCAATAGAGGAAAATAATAGAATGGGAAGGACAAGAGATCTATTCAAGAATATTGGAGAAATCAAGGGAACGTTTCATGCAAAGATGCCAATGATAAAGGACAAAAACAGAAGGTACCTAACGGAAGCAAAAGAGATTAGGAAGAGGTGGCAAGAATACACAGAAGAATTATACAAGAAGAATTTCTATGTCCTTGCAGGCCTGTAGCCAGAAAATTCTAGTTGGGGGGACCCATGGAAAAAAAATTGGGTGGAAGGCCCCCCCTCTGGTGGCACCTGCTCTCTCCACTGCCACTTTTCTGGCAGCCCCAATCTCCCCGCCACGCTGGCACCCTGCCTTCCCCCTCCCCCCTCCCACCTACTCACCAACCCGGTGAAACAGCAAAGAGCAGGCTCCTGGGGCTCTTTCAAGGTGCCCCCCGGCCCCTACTGGCTTTCCAACGTGCTCAGCACATTCAGCGCTGAGGCGGTCAGCACTGAACGGGCTGAGTGTGCTGGAAAGCTGGCGTAGGAACCGCCGGCCTCAGCGCAGCTTTCCCCGCCGATCAGGTGATCGGCAGGGGGCATTTTGAAAGACCCCCAGGAGCCCGCTCTTGACTGTTTCACCTGGTTGGTGAGTGGGTTGGTGGGAAGGAGGGGAGGTGCTGCGTGGAGGGAGGCAGGGCACCAGAGTGGAGGGGAGATTGGGGCCGCCAGAAAAGTGGTGGTGGAGAGAGTGGGGGCCAGGAAAGGAGGGGCCATAAAGGTCCAAGTGGGGATTGGGGGAGCCATTCCCCCCTCCCGTGGCTACAGGCCTGTGAAATCGCTGACCTCAAGTCAGATATCCTGGAGTGCAAAGTCAAATGGGCCTTAGAAAGCATTACAAACAACAAAGCGAGGGGAGATGACAGTATCCCTATTGAGCTATTCAAAGTCCTAAAAGACAATGCTGTTAAAGTGATGCATTCATTATGTCAGCAAATTTGGAAAATGCAACAATGGCCACAGGATTGGAAAAGGTCAGTTTATATTTCAATCCCAAAGAAGGATAATGCCAAGGAATGTTCAAACTATTGCACCATTGCACTCATTTCACATGCCAGTAAGGTCATGTTAAAGATCTTTCAGGCTAGGCTTTAGCAGTATGTGGATCAAGAACTACCAGAAGTACAAGCTGGGTTTTGGAGAGGTAGAGGAACTAGAGATCAAATTGCCAACATTCGATGGATTATGGAGAAAGCACGGGAGTACCAGAAAAACGTCTATTTCTGTTTCATTGACTATGCTAAAGCCTTTGATTGTGTGGATCACAACAAACTGTGGCAAGTCCTTAAAGAGATGGGAGTACCAGACCACCTCACATGTCTCCTGAGAAACCTGTATAAGGGTCAAGAAGCAACTGTCAGAACAGGATATGGAACAACTGATTGGTTTAGAATAGGAAAAGGAGTTCAACAAGGATATAGATTGTCACCCTTCTTATTTAATTTATATGCAGAGTACATCATGCGGAATGCTGGCCTGGATGAATCACCAGCTGGAATTAAGATCGCCAGGAAAAACATCAACCACCTCAGATATGCAGACGACACCACTCTAATGGCAGAAAGTGAAGAGGACCTAAAGAACCTTTTGTTGACGGTGAAAGAGGAAAGTGCAAAAGTAGTCTTGAAACTCAACATCAAAAACCCAACATGAAAACATCCAGCCCCATCACTCCTTGACAAATAGAAGGAGAAGACATGGACGTAGTGACAGACTTCACATTCCTGGAATCCAAGATCACTGCAGATGGTGAATGGAGCCATGAAATTAAGACATTTGCTCCTTGGGAGCAAATCTTGGACATCTTGGACAAAATCAATACATCATCTTGGACAGGGATCAAATACAATACAAAAATCAATACAAAAAATACAATACAAAAATCAATACAACATTTTGGACAGGGATGCTCTGTATTCTTGGTACTTGGAGGACAATATTGCGAGAGCTTTTGCTATGGCAAACCTAGGCATTGTAATAAAAAGTAGAGACATCACTTAGCCAACAAAAGTCCCTATAGTCAAAGCAATGGTATTCCCAGTAGTAATGTATGACTGTTAGAGCTGGACCATAAGGAAGGCTGAGCGCAGAAGAATAGATGGTGCTTGAGAAGACTCTTGAGAGTCTCCGGGACTCCAAGATCAAATCAGTCAGTCCTAAGGGAAATCAACCCTGACTGTTCCCTGGAAGATCAGATTCTTAAGCTGAAGCTCAAATATTTTGGCCACCAAATGAGAAGGGAGCATTCACTGGAGAAGACCCTTATGCTGGGAAAGACAGAAGGCAAAAGAAGAAGCGGATGGCAAAAGATGTGATGGCTGGACAGCGTTACTGATATAACCAACATGAATGGACTTCAAAGGATGGTGGTAAACAGGAGGGCCTGGGGTGACTTGGTCCATGGGGTTGCAAAGAGTTGGACTCGACTGTGTGACTGTTAATACTTTTATACTTTTATTAATTTTAATAGTACTTCACCCAAAGAATAATTAACACATGGAATTCACTATTGCAAGGTGGTGGCAGCTACAGGAAAAGACTGGATAAACATATGATGCAGGGGTCAATCAGTGGCTGTTAACATCAAGGTATAGATTTAACACTACATCTTGGACAGGGATGCTCTATATTCTTGGTACATGGAGGACAATATTGGGAGGGCTTCTGGCATCAGGATTTTGGCCACTGTGTGACACAGAGTGTAGGACTGGATGGGCCAATGGCCTGATCCAACATGGCATCTTTTATGTTTTTATGTTCAACCAAGACAACCCAGCACAGTATGCAAGTTTTCAAGCTCTTCGGAATTCTTCAAAAGACTGGATGTTAAAAAGCAAACAGAAAGTATATCGGGGAAAAGAAAGTCTTTCAGGCAGTCTTCAGCATTTTATTGACTCAGAAGTCCAACTGAGCCTAATGGGGCTTACTCACAAGTAAGCATATTTAGAATTATAGCCTTTGTGTACTACATCTGGAAGAAAAGCAATGATAAGTTCCTACCCAGCCACAGATGCTGCTGGTTCTTTAAGGTGCTCCTGAACTCTTGTCTTTTCTTCTTTACCTTTGGGCAGCCATGGGCTTTGCAGATGACAGCCAGCATGGCATAGCAGTTAAAGTGTCGGGTTAGGATCTGGGACGCAGATTCAAATCCCCCTTCCACCGTGGAAGCTCCCTGAGTGACTTTGGGCCAGTCACACACTCTCCACCTAACCTACCTCACAGGGTTACTGTGAGGATAAAAACCAAGGAGAGGAAACAATTAGAAGCTGTTTGGGGTTCCCATTGTGGAGAAAGGCAGGATATAAAAACACGATATATATAAAAAATAATATAAGACACATACTTTAATGTATTTTCCCCGTGTCCCTCAGCGTTGTGCCCTCTTGCCCTTATTACAACTCAGCCAGGCAGGGGAGGGCTCTCTTCCTTCTGGAGGGTTGCAGTGAAGTCGGCCTGCCCGCAATGCTCACAGAGACCCCTCTGGAGAACTGCCCTTTTTGCTTGCCAATCCAGGTGCACCAGAACAGGCAAGGGCCCACTTATTGATGTATTGATTTTGCACATTTATCCACCACCCCTCCAGGGCATTCAGGGTGGCACCCTTGACTTCCCTCTCCTCTGTTTTAACCCTTACAACCAATACTTCCTCTAAGCTGTGGAGTCTTATGAGCAAACATTCTATTTAGTGAAGACGACTGAAGATTTATACCCTCCCCTCTCTCTGAATCAGAGTCTCAGTGGCAGGCATCAGGGTCAGGGCCAAAAATGCGCCAGACATACTTTTAACTCCAAGGCTCCTGAACTGTCCTGTCTGGTGTGGTTTGGGGCTTAAATCACGGCCTTAAACTAATGTGGGTCAAGTAGCTGCAGGCTGCACAGCACAGTGCCAAGGGCTGGCAGTGGAAGAAGAAGAAGAAGATGAAGAGGATATTGGATTTATATCCCGCCCTCCACTCCGAAGAGTCTCAGAGCGGCTCACAATCTCCTTTACCTTCCTCCCCCGCAACAGACACCCTGTGAGGTAGATGAAGATATTGGATTTATATCCTGCCCTCCACTCCGAAGAGTCTCAGAGCGGCTCACAATCTCCTTTCCCTTCCTCCCCCACAACAAACACCCTGTGAGGTGGGTGGGGCTGGGGAGGGCTCTCACAGCAGCTGCCCTTTCAAGGACAACCTCTGCCAGAGCTATGGCTGACCCAAGGCCATTCCAGCAGGTGCAAGTGGAGGAGTGGGGAATCAAACCCGGTTTTCCCAGATAAGAGTCTGCACACTTAACCACTACACCGAACTGGCTCTCCAAGGGTTTTTGCAGGTTCCCCACTCACACATCAGTTAGTTTGTTTGCATTCCACAAGACCTGGTGCAGTATTTAGCCAACTAACAATAGAACAGAGATTTCATACAGTTTATGCACTACTCCACGTAGCCAGTCGCATCTATTCAGACTAGTGGTGGCTGTCCCAGGTTTTCTAACAGAACAAGTTTTCTAGGCTGGCTTGTAGAGATTCTTCTTTAACTGAACATGACAAGACGTGAACCTTCTGTGGTATTCTCAACCACTGTACTACACCACTTCTGCAGGACCACCTTAATCCATCTTAATCCATGCAGTGGATCAAAATAATAAAGCAATGGGGGGGGGGGGATGTCCCTAGTGCACTGTGGCTTAATTAATGTGAACAAAACCAGTAAAGACTGGGTTTGAATGGTTGGAAAGTTAAATGAAAGCACTGTTACCTGAAGACAGGAAGGGTTAATAAGAGTGTACTCTTTCCGTGTTTTGTTTTCCAAAATTTTGTTCTGGAGTGCCTGTAATGCATCCCACCTTTTTCAGTGATGCTATTATTTCTTGAATGCCCATCTCGTTGTGTTCTGGAGGCATTATGGCCCAGAACAGATTAATAAGTGCATGACATTTCTGCATTTGGATTTCCAAAATATTCCTCTAAAGTGCCTATTTTACATCCCACTGGTTGTTGTTTTTTTTTAATATACTGTTATTTGTTGAATGACCCTTCTGCCTGATCTGGGGTGCTCCAGGAGCATTTTGGCCTGGAACAGAATATTTTAATGTCTGGATTTCCAGAATAGTATTTTACAGTGCAGTTAACACATCTCACTGTTTTTCACAGTACTATTATTTCTCTAATGCCCGTTCCACCCTGTTGTGGAAGCATTTTGGCCCTAAATGTGCTAATAAAGACCTGTGAGTTCTGCTTTTTCTGTTCTAGAATATTATTCTGGAGTGTTGGTGGTGCGTGCCAGTGTTTTCTGTGGCAGCCCCGGTTGTTTGATGCCTGTTCCGGTGGCATTTTGGCCCGGAACGAGGTAATAAGGACATGTGAGTTTCACTTTTTCTGTTCTAGAATATTGTTCTGGAGTGTCTGTGATGCATGCCAGTGTTTTTTGTGGCAGCCCAGGTTGTTTGTTGCCCGTTCTGGCCTGTTCTGGGGTGTTCTGGAGGCATTTTGGCCCAGAACGGGGTAATAAGGACATGTGAGTTTCGCTTTTTCAGTTCTAGAATATTTGTTCTTAAGTGTCTGTGATGCATCCCAGTGTTTTTTGTGACATACGTTGTTTTATGCCCGTTCTGAGCTGTTCTGGCCCGTTCCGGCTTTTACCCTGTCCCGAAAAAGACCCGTACACAGAGTGGGAGCGTGGCCAAGCGTTGTGTTGCCAAGCACCTGGAGATTCCCATGAAAAGGTAGAGGTGACCTAAGAGAGTGCTGTGGAAAGGACAGTTGCTCAGATTACAGGATGCACAAAATCTCTCCAGAAAGCTGGCCGGACATGGGCGCAGGACAGCTTTATGCCCACCGGCGAGTCTGTAAGGTGCCCAAGAGTCTTCCTTGTTTTGGCTGAAGCAAGCCAAATCCACCCCTCATTCGCTGTCTATCAGGATCGAGCCCAGAATCTGTGTTCCATCTTTCAGGCCACTGATAAGGAGAAGAACCCTGATTTGGACAGCCCAAGCTCACCTGATCTGGTCACCTCTGGAGAGCTAAGCAAGGCTCTGGTTAGTCCTTGGATGGGAGCTCTCCACAGAAGTCCAAGGTCGTGACACAGCAAACTGCCTCCGGCCCTCTCTTGCTTTGAAAACCCCACAGGATCGCCATACATCGGCTGTGACTTAATGGCAAAAGCAAACAAATAAAAAACACCTCGGAGTCTGTGCAGAAAGTGGTGGCTTCCGCTCCTAATGCTGGGATTGAATAGCCCAGACAAAAGATGGCCATCAAGACTCCTTCAGCCCAGCCCTCCTTTTAGATCCCAGAATGGAAACAATTCTAGCCAGAGTTTTATTCGTTTGACTTCCCCTCCTTTTCATCCTATTCTCCTTCTACGGATCCCCGGGTGACCCTCCCTCCATTATATTGTCACAACAACCCTATGGTGTAGATTAGGCTGAAAAGAGAGAAGGAATGGCCCAGTCGACGTCATAGCAAGTGGGGACTTCACCCAGGGTTCAGCCATGCGACCACTCCAGCCCCTGCTTTTCCTTCTCTCCACTCCCCGCCCCCCCCCCCCCCCACAAATCAGGCTTCCTTAACATTGGCGAGACAGGAGGACCTTGTCCACCCGGGGCACGATCCAGGCCGAGCCAAGCATTTTCAAGCACCGCTGAATCCGGCGGGGAAGTTGTCAGCGCAAGCTTCTGGAAACTAGTGGGAGAAATAAGATCAGGAAGCACTTCGGGGGGCCCTTGGTTTTAAAGGGGGAGGATCGTGGGAAGCCCATCCGGAGGTCACGGTGCCCAGGGAGACGCCTGTCTGGACTTCCCAGCTATTTTTTTTTTTTTAAAGCTCAGTTTTCTTGCCTGCAGAATCATAAAATAATTGAGTTGGAAGGGACCTCTAGGGTTATCAAGTCCAACCTCCCTGCACAATGCAGGAAATTCACAAATGCCTCCCCCTGGCGCAGAGTGGTAAAACTGCAGTACTGGAGTCTACTGTCTGCTCACCACCTAGTTCGATCCTGCCGGAAGCTGGGTTCAGATAGCCGGTTCGAGGTCGACTCAGCCTTCCATTCTTCCGAGGTCGGTAAAATGAGTACTTGAAGGGATGCCTGGGGGGCGGGGGGAGTGGAGATGACTAGGGAAGTGGAGATGACTGCCGTGAAAACGTCGTGAAACGACTGGTGCTTTCACAGAGGACTACCTTTACCTTTACAGACCCCTAATAACCACTGCTCCATGCCCAGGAGATGGGGGGAGCTTGGGGAACCCTGCAGTATCCCTGGACAGAATGGCCTGGAGAAAAGTGACGACCAGCATTTCCCTGGGTGTGGAAAAAGGGGCACCAGAACGAAGCCTGGATGCAACCCTTCCTGCCCTCTTTCCCATGATCTGCTAAGTTTACGGAATCAGCATCGCTGTCAGATAGCCATCTAGCCTCTGTTAGGAAACTTCCAGAGAAGGAGAGCCCACCTCCTCCTGAGGAAGCTGGCTGCACTCCACTGAGGCACTGCTGTGTCAGGAAGTTCCTCGTGATGTTAAGTCGAAATCTCTTCATTTCAGCTAGTTGGTTCTGGTCCGACCTTCTGGGGCAAAAGAAAGCAACGCTGCGCCATCCTTCATATGACATCCCTTCAAGTACTTTAAGATGGTCATCATATCACTTCTCAGTCGTCTCCTCTCCAGGCTAAAGGTACCCATCTCCTTCAGCCTTTCCTCATAGGACGGTCTCCATTTCCCTCACCGTCTTCGTTGCCCTCCTCTGTCCTTAAATTGTGGTGCTCAGAACGGAACACAGTAATCTAGGTGAAGTCTAACCAGAGCAGAGTAATGTGACACCATCACTTCATGTGATCTGGACACTATACTTCTGTTGATACCGCCCAAAATCGCAGTGGCCTTTTAAATGACTGCATCACACTGCTGACTCGTGTTCAGCGTATGGTCCACTAAGACCCCTAGATCCTTTTCACACAAACGACGGCGAAGACAAGCCTCCCTCATCCTATAATGATGCATTGGGTTTTTCCCCTACCTAAATGCAGAACTTTATATTTATCCCTGTTAGAATTCATTTCATTGGTTTTAGCCCAGTTTTCCAGTCTGTCAGGATCATCCTGTATCCTCTTTCTGTCTTCTACTGTATCTGCAACCCCTTCCCAATTTAGTATCATAGGCAAATTTAATAAGCATTCCCTCTATTCCTTCATCCAAACTATTGATAAAAATGTTGAAGAAAACAGGTCCCAGGACAAATCCTTAAGGCACTCCATTTGTCACTCCTCTCCAAGAGGATGAGGAGCCATTCACGAGCACTCTTTGGGTGCGATCAGTCAACCAGTTAGGGAGCCACCTAATGCTAACAGGATCCAAACCACATTTTGCCAACTTGTCAACACGAACAGGATATGGAACCTTATCAAAAGCCTTCCTTGCAATCCCGGGGGCTCAGCCCTTGGGGCTCTCTTCCCCAGAATTGGGCGGCTCTTAAGGGCACTGCTCCTTGAGCTCAGTGATGCTGACTCGTGAGCAAGCAGCCTAGGACTGATTCCGCAGCCCTCTCTCGCCCGGGGCCCGCCGCACCACGCGCCTTTTAGGCCTGCGGGCACCCAAAGCGCAGGTCTTGGGCAGGCGGCGGCGGCGGCTTCCTTTCCCGCTCCCCCTGGCTTGCGGTGCCCGCGCTGCCATCGCGCTTTGGGCTCCCGGGGCGGTGGAGAGAGAAGGCAGTCCTTCAGCGGGCTGCCCTTGGAAGGCTCCTGCCGGCCTGGCTGGGGGACCTGCAGCCGCCTGGTTTGTTTTAGTTAGGAAACGTTGCGAGCCGCGGCGCGCCTTCGCCTTGGACCGCCGCTCCCGGCAGCTCCGCACGCCAAAGAAGCCCTTGGGCAGCCTCACACCCTGCAGCTGGGCCGCATGGGGGGGGGGGGCGAAGGGGGCGCTTGCCCCGGCGCCAAGGGAGGAGGGTTAGGCTATGGAGTCCACTGTATTCAATGGGACCATAAGATATAATGGCCCATAAGGGGGGCATCCTTTTGTCCCCCCCCCTCCAAAAACATGTCGATCCGGTCCAGCCTGCAGAGGCCCTCTGCTCAGCCCCACCTCTTGGTTCCCGACGGTCAGAGGCTCCGGGGAGCCCGCAAACAACCCCGCAGGAGGGCCGCTTCGTTCCCGACGCCTTCTCCTCAACCTCAGCGAGAGCCAGGTAGACTGCTGCTGCACGTGGAGGTTCCACTCGGCCCTCGCAGGTACTGGCCTGTCACCGGCATGGGGGTGTGTGTGGGGGGGAAATCTCTCTCCTGAAATCCACAGTGAGGTTGGGAGGGGGAGGGGGGACACTGAATCGCTCCCCCTCCCACCCACGTCGGGAACGGTGTCCGTTTTGAGCGCGACGGCCCGAAGAGATGCTTCCCGAGGGGATGCGGACCCACCCTCTCCGTCCCTCTGCTCTCCGTCCCTCTCCGTCCCTCTGCGGGGTCCGGGAAAGGAAGGCGCGCTGCAGAGCTGCCCCTCCCCCCCCGCAGCCCTAGCTGGAGCCCGAGGCGAAGCCCGCCGCTTTCTCTGCGGCCGAGGCGGGTCTGCGGGAGAGCGGGGGGGGGGGCTTTGGGGAGGGGGCGGGGGCGGCCCAGGAGCGCCGCCTTCGGGCTGCTCTCCCCAATTGCCGGCCTGCCACTGGGCGCTTGGAAGGCGGCCGGCGGCTCCAGGCTCGGGGGCCCACGTCACATCAGCGCTCCGTCCCCTCCCTCCCTCCCTCCCGCCGCGCCTCCAGCCCCGGCGCGGCGCCTCTTCCCTGCCAAACCCGCCCAGGCAGCGCGGCGGCGGCGGCGGCAGCGGCAGCGACGAGGGAGCCGAGCCAAGCCCGAGCCGGCGACCCCCCCCCCCGCCCGCTCTCCCCCGCCCGCCCGCGGGAGAGGGAGGGGAAGGCGACGCTCCGAGGGAGGGAGGGCGGGAGGGAGGGCGGGAGGAAGGAGGGAGGGGGCGGGCGGCCGAGGGGGGAGCTCTCCTCCCCCCCCTTTTTGGGTCGCTCTCTCTCCCTCTGCCGTCGCTGGCTGCGGCTGTTAAATTTTAAACTGCCCTGCACTCCGCTTCCAGTATGCTGGGAGTCGTGAAAATGGAAGGACACGAGCACGCCGAGTGGACCAACTACTATGGCGAGCCGGAGGTAAATGGCAACGGCCGAGTGTTTGCCTGCGCGCGGGTGTCTCGCTTGCTGTGTTGTGTGTGGCCCCCCCACCCCGTCCCCAAAGCCGCCGCCGCCGCCTCCTGCTAAAAAACAGGACTCCCTCCCTCCCTCCCTCCCTCTCTCTCGCCCCCTCTTTTTATACAACACTGTTAGCCTTGAGATAATATTAACTTTGTGATCAAATATTGACTTGCGAAGCCTTCCAAATCCTTTCGCCATGCCTAGCCGCGCTATCCTAACAAAGTTGTGTTTGGCAGGGAGAGGTTGGGGGGTGGGGGGTAGAGGAAGGGCGTCGGGGGTTATAAGAAGCCAGGGGACAAGGGGAGACATTTCGAGCTCGCATCCGAAGGGTTTAGAGGGGGGAGGGAGCGAAGCCCCGAGCCCAGCCAGGTTTCTTTACCAGGGCGCTTTCGCAGGCTTCGGAGGCTCGCGCTCCAGAAAACAGAGCGCTCTTTAGAATTCGGAGTAGCGTCCCCCGCCATCCACACGCACACCTTTCCCCTCAATTCAAAGTGCATTTTGAGCTGGGTCCTCTGGGGCGGGGGTCCTTAGCTGTGACCCCACTTTAGTCCTTGATTCTCCAGGCGCTGGGCGGCAAATCAGCCCCAACTGATTTCCTCGGCTTTTGTCTCTAGCTAAGGCCGGGGTGTGGGACCCGGGAGCCGACCACAATCTCTTGAGCAGGGTGGGGGGGGGGGGGGGAGCGACCACCAAGGACTTGAGTTTGAGGGCTCGTGCGGAAGCAGAATTCTCTAAAATGGAAACGCAAAACGAAACAAAGCAAGAATCTGCCCCAGCCATTTCTGGCTTAACCGGTTTGTGGTTTATGATTTGGTTCCTAATCAAGGCTGCTGGCGGGTTTGAGCGTTACTTTGGAGGACAATCAAAGGGGATTCGCTTCGGATCGGCAACCCGGGCTTTGGGAGAAGCTAGTTTGCATGGCTCAGGAACAGAGACTAGGTTCACAGGGGAAATCTGTTTCGGCTCGCGGGTGTCTCTGCAAGGACTGGGACCCGCGGCTAACTAGTACTGGAGAAGCCCCCCCCCCCCCCTCCTTCCATCGAAATACTAAACGTTTGACTTGGGGGAAAGTGCCATGAAAACGAAGGCAGTGGCGACTTCCGTCGCGGGGGTTCTTTTAAGACTGGAGGGCGAGGGACGCCCCACTTGACTGGTCTTCAGTGTTGGTTCGGCAGCCAGCGGGTTCAGCCCCCCATTTCTGGCGTTTAGAATCCCGGTCTGCGATCCCTGGAGCTTCCCTCCGAACCGCGGGCCCGATCCAGGGCTTTCCCGGGACTGTTTCCCGCTCCCCGCCGCTGCCAGATTTCAACCGCGCTTCTTTCCAAATCAGCTTTGCCAGCCGCGATTGTGCGAACCCCCAAAGGCCCCGCTTGCGGGGTGACCCACGCTGAAGGGTCAGGAGGCCGCGGGGTGTTAGGAAGCGGGACGGCCGCGCTGCCCTCTCGGCGGGGCGGTTGGGGAGGGGCTGCGGGCGCGGGGAGGGGAGGGCGACGGCCACTAACCGCCAGCCTCCTTCCTCTTGTCGCCTCTGCAGGGTTACTCGTCTATGAACGCGGGCCTGGGCATGAACAGCTACATGGGCATGGCTGGCATGGGCCCGGCGGGCAACATGACCACGGTGGCGACCAGCGGCTCGATGGGTATGTCTTACGCAGCCGGCCCGGCGGGCATGAGCCTCTCCCCGGGCGCGGGGGCCATGGCCGGCATGGCGGCCCACCTGAGCCCCAGTTTGAGCCCGCTGGGCGGCCAGGCCGGCTCCATGGGGGGCGCGCTGGGCGCCTACTCGGCCCTGAGCCCCGTCGGGGGCGGCGGCGGCGGCGCCTACGGCCAGGCGGCCGGGCTGGGCCGCTCGCGGGACGCCAAGAGCTACCGGCGCAGCTACACGCACGCCAAGCCGCCCTACTCGTACATCTCGCTCATCACCATGGCCATCCAGCAGTCGCCCAACAAGATGCTGACCCTGAGCGAGATCTACCAGTGGATCATGGACCTCTTCCCCTTCTACCGGCAGAACCAGCAGCGCTGGCAGAACTCCATCCGCCACTCGCTCTCCTTCAACGACTGCTTCCTCAAGGTGCCGCGCTCGCCCGACAAGCCCGGCAAAGGCTCCTTCTGGACGCTGCACCCCGACTCGGGCAACATGTTCGAGAACGGCTGCTACCTGCGCCGCCAGAAACGCTTCAAGTGCGACAAGCCGCCGGGCCCCAAGCAGCAGCAGCCGCCGCCGCAGCAGCAGCACCCGCAGGGGACCCCGTCGGGCCACGGCAAGAAGGCGCCTTCGCAGCCGCAGCCCGAGCGCGACCTGCCCAACGGAGGCCCCGAGTCGCCCCGCGCCAGCGCCTCCCCCTGCCACGAGCACAAGCGCGCCCTGGCCGACCTGAAAGGCCACCCCGAGCCCGCCCCCTCGCCCGCCCAGCCCCAGCCGCAGCAGCACCTGCTCGCCCAGCATCACGCCCACGCCGGACTGGCCCACGAGGCCCACCTCAAGGCCGAGCACCAGCACCACTACGCCTTCAACCACCCCTTCTCCATCACCAACCTGATGTCCTCCCCCGAGCAGCAGCCGCCGCCGCCTCCCCACGCCCACCCCCACGCCCACCCCCCGCAGCACCCCCACCAGCACCCCCACCCCAAAATGGACCTCAAGGCCTACGAGCAGGTGATGCACTACGCCGGCGGAGGCTACGGCTCCCCAGTGCCCGGGAGCTTGGCCATGGGCTCGGTCACGAACAAAAGCGCCCTCGAGGCCGCCGGAGACCCTTCCTATTACCAAGGGATTTACTCGCGACCCATCATGAACTCGTCTTAGGGGGCCGGGACAGGAGCCTGCGCAGAAGGAGAGCCCCAGACACCCTGGCCCGGATCCTTCGGCCCGAAGCGATCTGCAGCCTGCCCTCAGCCCCTCTCCGGCCCCCTCCCAGCCCTTGTCCGAAGCCCGACGGACTAAGAGAATCCGGCAGAACAGATGAGAGCACTGCGTAGACACACCCCCCCCCCCTGCATATCCCCTTAACGGTTCTCGAGCCTGATATTTAAAATAATAACCTTAAAAAATAGACTTACTTCGGGGAAGTCGCCCTGCCCCGCGAATGACTGTCGGGTCTTCAACCAGGGTGTTCCACCTCGGAGGTCTCTGTCATATTTGGTGTCCTATAAGTCTGGCTCACTTTCGTCTGTCCCTTTTTCAGCAGCGTCTGGAAAGAAAGAAAGAAAGAAAGAAAGAAAGAAAGAAAGAAAGAAAGAAAGAAAGAAAGAAAGAAAGAAAGAAAGAAAGAAAGAAAGAAAGAAAGAAAGAAAGAAAGATGAAAGGACTGGGGAAGCCCAGGTCTCCAGCCTTCAGGGGCTTTCGCTCCCACCTTAGTTTATTTTTCAGACCAATCTAACTTTATTTCCTGGGAGTATTTTTTAGGCCATTTCTTGTAGGTTTTTTTCCTCTGTTTCTGGGAGTTGGAAATATATCTCTTTTGTGGTGTGAAAGAGACCCAAATGTAAGTGTGTGTGAACCGGTGTTAGAGCTCCAAAGGGAAGATCAAAAGACTCCTCGCGTTGTGAAGACAAAAACGACAAGAAAAAGGAGGGAAAGAGAACTTTACGACCCAGGAACGTTTCATGTTACCGGGACAGTAAACCATTTCGACTGCGTTAATTTATCGTTTCTGTACACTTTATTTATGGCTTATAAATGTGTAATCTGGTAACGACCAGCCAAATTCTCACAAACCTATATTAAAATACTATTGGAGATTTCTCCCCCATCCCTTAATTTTTTTTTAAATTTTTTTTTCTCCTTTTGGTGAAAAGATGCAATGCACGAAAGATCGTGTCCATTCCAAATAATCCTGACCTGCCAGTGTGTTTACTGTACGGATCTTTTATCGAATATTGGGGAGGGGGGGCAGGGAGGAGCCCGGGCAGAGGAGGCGCAGCTTTAAGGCATCCAGAAGCCCCAGTCCCGAACCCAGATTCCGATTCTCTGAGCGTTTACTCTGAAGCAAGCCGTGTGCGTCTTTACTCAGAAATCAGCCCCCCTGAGTTCAATAGGGCCCCCTCAGGTCTAGACGTATGCTAGTTATTGGGAAGAAAATTCAAGGCCGTTTACTCCTGAGTAAACATTGACGTTTATGTGCACTCATTTGTCAGGAAGTCCTGTGGCATGCCTCATTTCAGAGTGCTCGGGATAAGGCAGCAAGGCCTCAGTTAAGTAGACCCTTTCTCAGGAGTCAATCCCATCAGGCGTCGGACTGGACAGAACAGAGCATTCTTGTCGGCTGCATTCGAAAGGAATCCCGCCCCCCCCGCCCCCAGCACCACCCAGGGACGCGGTTTGCAGTTTGCGACGGGAAGCTCCATTCGGGCGCAATCCGGCTATTTCGCCTGCACAGGCCGCTGGAGCGACTCTGGAGGGGACTTAGTCGAGGTTAGTGAGGGCCAAGTAATGTTTTGTTTCTTGTTTTTGCGCAGCCGTTGAACTGAGGCCTGGCAGCAGGATCCGACCCAAGCGATGCCAGCAGCTCATCCGACCTTTCAAAGCGCTGGGCAGGATCCTTCTCCTAACCTTCTGCGTGCAGACAGCCCATTTGAAAGAACTCCAAGTAACATTTCTCAGGCATCCCGAAAACCACGCTGTCCTCCTCCTGCGCGTGGGGCTGAAGGAGCCTCTCTAAAACCACTCACTGAATACACAGCGGTAGTTGAGGCTCGACCCAGAGTCCTTTGAACGAGGGAAACAGGTTATTAGTCTAGCAGGACCCGGCACCACTCTGGGCAATTTGCGCCCCTCTTCCAAGGCGGCGGCTGTCGCGCCGGGAGATTTTCTCTGCGGATCGTGTCCCGTCTCCTTACAGAGCGAAAGCGCTGGGGACTCTTCCGGGAGCCGCCAAAGCGGGAGGCCCAAAGTCATTCCTCGGACAGGCTTCTCTCTGACCCGAGAGCCGGAGGACCCCCCCCTCCCCCCGCATTTGTGTCTGAACAGCTTCTTTTTCCCAGCCACGTCTGGACGGGTTGGGTCTGCATTGGACCCAGGTGGAGCACCGATCACACAATCGGGGCCTGGCGCTGGGAAATGCCGGCTTTGAGGCTTCTGACCCCGCAGCGGGGTCCCGGAGCGCCGGGAGAGCTGGGGAGCGGCGTGTTCTTCCTGCACCTATTTTGGAGCCGCCGCTGCTCCTCCCGGGCTCCTCACCGCTGAGAAGGCAGAGGCGTCGAAGGGACCCGGAGGGGGAAACGGGGTCCGAGGAGGGGAGGGGAGGGGAGGGCAGCGCACCGAGAGGCGCTTTGGAAGGCGGCCAGTGGCTGGTCAAGGGCGGGCTGGGCAGTCGGGAAAAGCCGCCTTCCCCCCTCGCTCCACCGTCCAAGCGCAGGAATCCGAAACGGGCCTCGCGGTGACTGGAGGCTGCGATTCTTTGCATACGGAACTGGAGTCAGCCCCACGGGACGCGAAGGAGGGGGCTTGCTTTCCGTTAACATGCCTGGGATCAGGCCGCGGGCTGGAACCAGTAGGAAGGGCTACGCGCGCTTACTCGAAAGTCGGTCTCCCGTTCAATCGGATCGACACTTTGGAAAACGAATCTCCGTTTCCCTCCCGCGATGAAGCAGGATGGCGGAGCTTTGGTCTCGCTAGAATCGTGGCTGTTTTAGCGCAGGGCGGCGGGGCTGCCCCGCCTCAGGACAGACAACCAGCGCCACCCCCCCCCACGCCCCCTCCCCCCCCCCAGCCAGGTTGGAGGGGCTCTGCATTTCGCCCGCGTCCATTTGTGCTTTCCTGCTTTCCCAGATTAGTTCAGGCTTCTGGCGACTCTGCCTCCTCCCCCCATGAAATCCTCCCTCCCCCGAACTGCCCAGTGAGAGGGAAGACGCGGTTCCGGGACAGGAAAGACTGCGCTGGGCCGGAGCGGTTTCTCCTTAAGGCGCCTCAAGGAAGGCTCTGGGTGATTTCTGCCGCGACGGACTAACAGCCCTGGGGAACCCTTCAAAGGGAGGGGCTGCGCCGGATCTTGCAGCAGGGCTGAGATTGAGATCCCTGGGAAACCGCAGCCCAACCGGGGCAGAAACCCCGCTCTGCAATGAATCCCCCCTTGCTTGGGAGACGGGCTCTTGGCTCGCTTCAGCACGGTTGGGGGACTCCAAAACGTGACCCCTCCGACCTGCTCTCTAAAGTGGTGAAGGCCGCTCTAGCACCTCCAGCGTTTTAACGGACAATTAACCGCCCCGATGAGTGACAGTTAAGAAATTATTCTCAGTAGAATCTGCAATGCATGGTTGGTTTTAAATAGACCCCCCCCCATCCCAGGACTTTTGCAACCCCAAGAACGCCGGAGTGAGGGGTGGGGGGGAGTAAGGCCCGTGCAACGGCCTTCAGTGGTTCCTGCGAGAGCCGCAGGCGGTGCCTCCCTCCCCTCCTTCCTTTCCTCCCTCCCTCCCTTCCTTCCTTCCTCCTTCCTTCCTTCCTTCCTCCCTCCCTCCCTTACCTCCTCCCTCCCTCCTTTCCTCCCTCCCTTCCGTCCTCCTTCCCTTCTTTTCCTCCCTCCCCCTTTCCTCCCTCCCTTCCATCCTCCCTCTCTCCCTTCCTTTCTCTCTCCACCCATCCCTCCCTCCTTTCCTCCCCCCTCCGTTCCTTTCCTTCCTTCCTCCCTCCCTCCCTCCCTCCCTTACCTCCTCCCTCCCTTCTGTCCTCCCTCCCATCTTTTCCTCCCTCCCCCTTTCCTCTCTCCCTTCCTTTCTCTCTCCATCCATCCCTCCCTCCTTTCCTCCCCCCTCCGTTCCCTTCCTCCCTTCCTCCCTCCCTTCCTTCCTTCCTTCCTTCCTTCCTTCCTTCCTTCCTTCCTTCCTTCCTTCCTTCCTTCCTTCCTTCCTTCCTTCCTTCCTCCCTCCCTCCCTCCCTCCCTCCCTCCCTCCCTCCCTCCCTTCCTTCCTTCCTTCCTTCCTTCCTTCCTTCCTTCCTTCCTTCCTTCCTTCCTTCCTTCCTTCCTTCCTCCCTCCCTCCCTCCCTCCCTCCCACCGGTGGGCCGTGGTGGGACTGATCCAGCATGGATCTTCCTGCGATTCTGACTGCTGAGTTAGTGTGATCTGTGTAATGTTTTGCCCGGTTTCTGCCACCACCTTTCCCAGCCGAAAACCGACGTCGCTTAAAACGAGATTCCGCCCGGTGGGCTTTTCATTGCATTTAAATCGACGTTTTTGGGGTTTTTTTACATCGTTCAAGTTCTGGGGACGAATTTAATATCTCACGGCCGCCAAAATGGGCCTCCTCAGAGGCGGAATCTAAAGTAAGTCTCAGCAGCCTTAGGGGCTGTTCGCACACGCACGTACGGACGGTGTAACCTGTCCACGAACATATGAACGGCTCTATTGCTAAGGTGGGATTTCTGGCCGGTTTATCTCCGCGACTTTTTCATGTGGGAATTCTCCTCGGTGTATATGGTGGTCCTCAAGAGTCGGTGCACGCAGCTGTGAACTAGTATGTCGGGGAAATACTCCCCGGGCTGGCAGTTCCCTCGGTGCCTAACTACTACACCACGGCTACTGCCGGTCTGTTTTTCCCTTGATGGCTGCAAATTGCATGGGATTCCCATGGGACTTTGGCTGAAGGCACATGCCCCTTCCCGGGATGGACTTCTTGGCTTTCCGCTCCTCGCCTTCCTTCCCTCCTGGAATCCGAGGTGGCATTTACTGGTATACACCCAGCGCAGATTAATGTTTTGAGCTAATATGTTGTGTCTTTCCACATGAAACTAACATCTGCAAGATCTTCGGTCTGGTCGGGTGAGTTGTGTGAGGGAGGGGAAGAGAGCAAGCAAAGCCACGGGGGGCGGGGGGTGAGGCCCAACGCCGAATGGTCCTCCTTATAAAGTGGCAGCCAGGCCACAATCCCGATCGTTCCGATTAGTGGGCTCGAGAGGAACCCGGTCAAGGTCTGTGTTAGCCACACCTGAAGCGCCCGCGGGGTGTGAAAGACACCTCGACGTGTAGAGAGGAACAGAAGCAGTGAGCGGTCTTGGTGGGAAGCGAAACGTGGCGAATCCCCTTCTCTTAGGACCCTCTGTCTCGCAGCTGCTGCACGGCTGAGCTGGCTTCGGGGTGGGGAAGGTGGAACTTGGTGGGGAATTTATTTCTTGCATTTCTTCCGGGCGTGGCGAGTCCCCCCCTCTTTCATCTCTCGAACTCCAGGCCAGCCGGTGAAACCTCAAGAACCAGCCGGAGGGCTGACCAGAGCACCTGCAAGGGTTGCCGGCCTGCGAAGAACTGCGACTGGATCACAACTGATTCCTTCACGCCAGCTTCAGTCTGGAGGCCTCCGGGTCAATGTTAACATCAGCCGAATGTCAGCTTTGCACCCTATTTCATCTGTCTATAATTAGGTCAGAACATCAACCATACGCGTATTACTACCCCAGCCCCAAACACGCACCGTGCAATCCTCGGCAGCCGGACTGATTTATTCCGCCACCCTGTTAACACCTCGCCCGGATACGAAACCTTCGACTCCTTGAATTGCTGTCAGGAAGCCTTTATGTATGGATGCGTGTGTGGTGTGTGTGTGTGTGCGCATTAAAACGCGTGTACCCCTCTTGGGTTGGACATAACAGCAGGAAAAAAGCAGAGTTCCGGAGCACCTTAAAGACTAACAAAATTTGGGGCTGGGTAGGAGCCTTTGTGAGTCCTTGCCCGACCCATGGAAGCCCCTGCCCACCCACACACTTTGTTAGTTTTTAAGCTGCTGCCGGACTCTTTTCTGCCGCTAAAAGCAGACCACCAACGCTACGCATCTTGATCTATCTTAACTGAGCAGCACGAAATGGAAATCCATCAGCCGGGTGATATAAAGGACAGGTGGATTCACACGCTAGCGGCATGTGAAGCAGTGACGCACAAACACTCCTCCACTGCCCCGGCCTGCCGCGGAGGTCCTTCGTCTTTAAGGTGCTCCCGGATTCTTGCTCTTTTCTGCTGCTACAGACAGGCCTACATCGTAATAAAAAGAATCAAAACAAAATGATGGTGATGATCATAGAACCATAGAGTTGGAAGGGACCTCCAGGGTCATCTAGTCCAGTTTAGTGTAGTGGTTAAGTGTGCGGACTCTTATCTGGAAGAACCGGGTTTGATTCCCCACTCCTCCGCTTGCACCTGCTGGCATGGCCTTGGGTCAGCCAGAGCTCTGGCAGAGGTTGTCCTTGAAAGGGCAGCTGCTATGAGAGTCCTCTCAGCCCCACCCACCTCACAGGGTGTCTGTTGTGGGGGAGGAAGGTAAAGGAGATTGTGAGCCGCTCTGAGACTCTTCGGAGTGGAGGGCGGGATATAAATCCAATATCATCTTCTTCTTCCTCCACTTGCAGCTGCTGGCATGGCCTTGGGTCAGCCATAGCTCTGGCAGAGGTTGTCCTTGAAAGGGCAGCTGCTGGGAGAGCCCTCTCCAGCCCCACCCACCTCACAGGGTGTCTGTTGTGGGGGAGGAAGGTAAAGGAGATTGTGAGCTGCTCTGAGTCTCTGATTCAGAGAGAAGGGCGGGGTATAAATCTGCAATTCTTCTTCTTCTTCTGCACGATGATGATGATGATGCTCTCGATTCTACTCAGTCAAGAGAGCAGGTCATGTTAATTTCCCGCCAGGCCTTTACAGATGGATTTTAAAAGTAAGGAAGCAAATGTTTTCAATCCCACAAAGGCGGGAATATAGATCCGGCACCCCTTAAAAACTGGAGACCCTCTGCTCGCTCCCCCTGTCGGGCCAGGACACACATGAGTGAAGCCAAGCGAGAAATGGGCCTTCATCAAAGGCGCCCCCGGCGCAGGAGAATGGAGGTCCGGCCAGGGGTGCTGCTGGGCGGACAGTGGGCGGCAGGAGCGACGCTCCCCGCGGCCGGCCCGCCGGCCCCCTCCCGCCTGGCTCCATTGTGGCCCGCTCGTTTGGAACTCTTTAGCCGGCACCTCCCTCCGCAGCAACAAAAAAGGAGGCAGCAAAGGAAGGGCGGGGTGGGTGACAGAGATGTCACCTCCGGGCTGCCTGCCTGGATCGCTGTCAGCTGCGGCTGCCTTCCTCCGCCTTCCTGGAGAGAGAGCTTCAGGTGGGAAGCTGCGCTGGCGCCACAAAGTTTGCGCCCAGTGGCCCCTTTAAGACCGACAAAGACGAATTCTGGGTCTAAACTTCCCTCTCTCTGCAGGCCCACTTCAGATAGCGAATCGGAATGTCCTCAGTCGTTCCATATAGCAAGAAGGGTGGAGGGATGCCAGATAAACCAAGCTTATTGTTCTTCTGTCCTTGAATCCGTTAAACATTATATCTTCATTATGCTGTATGAGAATTTATTTCTCAGCTATATGTTTGGACTGGCAATTTCCAGTTTTGTTTCGGTCTCTGCCTTGACTCTGACTGGTCCTTCCTGCAACTACCCCCCTTTTCTATATGTAATGGCTGAGGAACATCTGTTTCACTATACCTGGAGAAGTGCGCGCACAGGGAAGCTTACCCTTTGAATGAACCATTGTTGGTCTTAAGGGTGCCGCGGGACTCGGAATTTTGCTTCGCCTCCCCTCGTTCCTGTCCCCTGGAGCTGGGGCGCTCTCCCCATCTTTTAACTGCTGGTGATTTCAGTTGCCATCATCTGTGAATAAACGAACGCAGTAAACAAACAACAACAATTAAAAAAAAAAATCCCATCCTGACTCCAAATTCCAGGAGGGCAAACTTTACGCAGCATGTCAGGCTTGGGTAAATTTACACAGATCTTAGGGCCGCGGGGCGTTACCTCCGGATGTGTGTTGTGGGTGTGTATCTGCCTCTGCGCGCGGGTGTGTTTTGCCTCCAGTCCTTGGAGCCATTGTGCTTAACTGAATTTTATAACGCTGATCGATATCTTGGTAAAATATTCATTTTTAAACTAGCGGGCAGTGAAATCTTTGCTTTGTGCTAAAGTCAACAGCGGAGCCAATAAAGGCGGCGAGGGAACTCTGGCGGAGCTGCAGTCGGCGGGCTCCGGCCGGGCATCGCCTCCACGGCTTGCGGCTTCCGGGCACCAGGTAGGGGGCTTCTGGGGAGCGTTTGGGGGAAGGGGGGCGGGAGGGCAGGGAGGACAGATGGCCGGAGCCCCAGCGACTCCTGCCGCTTCTGGATCAGCAGGGGGCCCACCACAGCCCCGCCGGTGGGCCTGCCTTGTCTCCTACCCACCTGGGGGGAATCTCAGCATCCCGCCCCCGCCCCCCCTGGGCTGCCCCACTGCGCCAAGCCGGGAAGCGGCTCTTCCCAGCTGCCCTGCCGAGAGGCAGCGAGCCTCAGGCTGCCCGTGGCCTGCAGCAAGCGCGTCTGAGTTCCGGGGGGCTCTCCGACGCCGCCGCGCGCCCTTGGGCCCAACTGGAGTCCGGAAGCCGCGGGCCTGGGCTCGGAGCCAGCGAAGCAGAGACCGGAGGCGCCGCTTCCCCAACTGGGCTCCTTCTCAGCAGCTGCAGGACAGGCGCTGCGCTCTTTGCTCTTCCGACAAAGGCCGAATTATTCACCCCAAACCCATCGCCCTGCGGTTGTTGAGAGAAGTGCCCTTCAAGCCTCCCTGTCCTTTCGCCTCGCCTCCAAGGCCGCTTGTTTTGCTGGAAAGGCGGCGGGGGAGAACTGGCCAAGGCCGCTTCACTTGACAGCTGGGGTAATAAGCACAGGGGCTAGGCGCTCCCGGCCGCTCCCCATTCATTCCAGGGCGGCCACGGATAGACGGGAGCAGAGGCCGGGCGCTTCCCGGCTCAGCGCAGCGCTTGGAGCAGAATTGGTTCCAAATAGGCAACACCCGGGAGGATTGAGAGCGCAGTTCTCCGCCTAGGAAGTTCTTTGCAGTGCTGTCTATCCAGGCATCGTCATTGCGAGAGCGCATATTGAAATGCTCTATGCAAGCAGGAAAAGAAGGACAAGATCCAGCCAACGGGGAAGCACATTCCTGCCTCTCGGTCGGCGGGACCTAAACTCTCCTAGAAAGAGTAAGGGCGGCAATAACGCTGTTAACAATACTTTCCCTCCAGCCTCCGTGCGCTATACCACGAGGCCCATTTTACAGATCTGACCACTGAGGCTCAGGTCTAATGATTCTCCCCATTCCCAGGCTCAGCTAAGACTGGTATGAAATCAAAGGGGGAACATTTCTCTCTTTTATTTGATGAAAAAAAAAAAACCCACCCAGGACTCCCAGAAGGCCAGCAGGGGCGAGGATAGCAGGGTACCACATGCTTTCTTCGTGGAGCTCTGTCTCTATTACTTGGATGCATAGTTGACTTCATGCCAAACGGATTTTAACTTGCAAGAAGATTCTCTCCCCGACATTCTCGATTGATCCAAATAACGAGACCCTCCTCTCTCTGGGACAGCGGAGACCTTCGGGAGGGCAAGCGGATTGGGGGGGGGGGAGGCTTTTGGCCTCGAAAGCCAGCAGGCTTTGAGACAGAGGTCTCGGTTTGGTGACCGGCTGTCGGAGCTTTTCATTCCCCCAGGACAGAACTGCCGGGGCGCTGTGGGGAGGGGAGGGGAGGGGGACGGGGCGAAGAGAAGCCCCTCATCTGATTCCCCGCCCCCAATCTCCCTGACGTGACAGGTTATATTTTCAGAACAAGATGGGATCGCGGCGGAACACAGAAAGAGGCTAATGGTTTTTCAATAATTAATACCCCCCTCGTCTGCTCGTAATGCGGCCTCTCGGAGTTGTCCATTACTTGTCATTAACCGAAGGTCTGTGGGCGTCCCGCGCTTGGAGGCCTTGGATGGGGGGGGGGGGGGGGCGGGCGGGCGGGCGTGGCGGTGCCGCGGGCTTCCGGGAGGCAGGCTGGACCGCCTCTCCGCCGGTGCCAGGAAGAGATTTAATCTGCCAAATGGCAACGGTGCGTTTCCGATCCTTCTTCTCACGCCTCTGCCGTGGGTCCAGCAGACACCAGGCTGGTTTGGGGCGGCCTGCTTTTTGGCTCCAACTGGCCCAACTCTTGCGCCTAAAGTCAATAACTGAAGGCTTCCCAGCCACCCACCTTCCAATTTCACCCTCTCGGGCTGCCTTGAAAGGCACAAGAGGAGCGGGGCCAAACTGGCAACGGAGTTGGGCAGAAAACAAACAAGCCAAGTGTCTGGCCGCAGACATTTTGGAAGCGTATCCATCGGCACTAAGGGAATTGTTTGCGCTGCCCGGGCTCAGGGAAGGGAGAAAGAACTCCTCTGAGCTTGTGCAGGGGGATCTCCCCCTCGCCACCCCACTTAGCGAGCCGTCTTCCCTCTGAGTCTTGTCTCCTTGAAGAAGGAGAAGGCGTGCATGAAAGGAAACCTCTCCTCTTCGTGTGTAATATTGGCGTGTCCGTTAAGGTGCCGCTAACGTGGAGAACAGTTTAGAGTCCAGTGGCACCTTTAAGGCCAAGAGGTTTCATTCTGGGCACAGGCTTTCGTGCGCATGCACGCCTCCGAAGCCGACAAAGTTTGATTCTGGGTATAAGCTTTCCAGTGCATGCAAATTCCTTCAGATACTCCTGCTAACTGTTACAACAGTTAGGAAGTCATGAGCAAAGGACAGGGTCGCCATGCCCCAAGGGTTGTGTAGATTGTTCAGCGGATGCTACGAGCCGCCCGAGTCCTGTGACACAGGGGAGGGGAGGGGAGGGGCGGGACAGAAGTCCAAAATTAATTTTTTAAAAAACCGACACCCAAGGTGCTTTCCCAACCCAACCGAAGCCCGTGCAAGCCCCAACTCCATGCCCTTTTGAGGAGAACTTGAGAGCTTTGGAATCAAGTTCGTGGACTGATCCGTGTCGGTGCTGTGAGCGCAGGGGTACCCGAGCAGGCTGGCTGCAAGCCCGAAGCCTCTTCGTCCCCTTGAAGGTCTCCCGGGTGCCTTTCTGACCCGCCCGGCCTGGACGGAGCGAAGGGCAGAGAGCAGAAGTTTCAGGCCCGAGGTGGGAGGGAGGAGGCGGCCGAGGGGAATATCGATCGCGAGGGAAGAATGTCCAGCCTCCCCCGCCCAGCTCCCACCCCAGCAACCCGGCGCCGCATTCCAAAGGCCCGGCGCGCTTAGCTGCAACCAAGGCCTGGCGACGCGTCTTGACCGAGGCTCCGAAGGTGCGATGATCCGCCCCGGAGATGCCCCGAGCCCTCCCGGCTCCCCGCCTCTTCGCTCCTGGGATGCCACCCACGGAGGCACCCCCCCCCCCCCCCCAGCGACGGGCTCTTCCGTGGGGTCTCCTCTTCTCTCTCTGGTTCTGGTCGCGCATCCCCATCTGCCCCTCCCTCCCTCCCTCCTCCTCCTCCTTCTGTCTTTCGGGTGACTCTTGTGAAGCTCCCTCTGACCCTCTGTGAGCGCCTGGACAGTTTTGCCCCTGGAACCTTCAGGCCCTGCTTATGGTTGCCAGCTTGTCTGGAGAAAAACGTCTTGCCCTTTTAATAGAGGTTTCATGGGGTCTTATTTCCGGGCGGTGTTAATAAGTCCCAGGCCACGAAGAGTTTCAGCCGATGATTTTATACCCAGGAAGCCTCTGTTCAAAGGAGCAGCCGTTACAGCGTCTCTGCAGTTGCATCAGGAAGTAAACTGAAATCTGCAGGCTTACTACCTTTTTTTTAAAGAAGATGATGATGATATTGGATTTATATCCCGCCCTCCACTCCGAAGAGTCTCAGAGCGGCTCACAATCTCCTTTCCCTTCCTCCCCCACAACAGACACCCTGTGAGGTGGGTGGGGCTGGAGAGGGCTCTCCCAGCAGCTGCCCTTTCAAGGACAGAGTCTCAGAGCGGCCTACAATCTCCTTTCCCTTCCTCCCCCACAACAGACACCCTGTGAGGTGGGTGGGTCTGAGAGGACTCTCACAGCAGCTGCCCTTTCAAGGACAGAGTCTCAGAGCGGCCTACAATCTCCTTTACCTTCCTCCCCCACAACAGACAACCTGTGAGGTGGGTGGGGCTGGAGAGGGCTCTCACAGCAGCTGCCCTTTCAAGGACAGAGTCTCAGAGCGGCTCACAATCTCCTTTCCCTTCCTCCCCCACAACAGACACCCGGTGAGGTGGGTGGGGCTGGAGAGGGCTCTCACAGCAGCTGCCCTTTCAAGGACAACCTCTGCCAGAGCTATGGCTGACCCAAGGCCAAGCTAGCAGGTGCAAGTGGAGGAGTGGGGAATCAAACCCGGTTCTCCCAGATAAGAGTCCGCACACTTAACCACTACACCAGACTTGCTTTCCGGTTCAATAGAACTGGGCACTTCCTAGTACATATGCAAAAAAAAAAAAATGTAGCTTTCTAGCGCCATCTTTACTTAAAAGGAAGCCCCACTGAATTCAGTGCAGATTTTAAAAGGCAAAGGTAGTCCCCTGTGCAAGCACCAGTAGTTTCCGACTCTGGGGGTGACACATTTACTCGGAAGTAGTAGCAGGAAGATCCTGCTGCGATCTTCTGCAAGATAGCAGTGAAATAAGTTGCATCGAAACGTGTTTGGCTGTACTAGGACTGGGGCGGTGTGGGTGGGGGGTGGCATCTAACTTCGGAAGTGATGTAACTCGGGAATATAAGGAGGGACGGAAGCCCTCTCTCCTCTAGGAAGGAGCTGGAACCGTGGAATATCGATTCAGTGCTTTTTAAAAATCTGGATACAAATTGCCTCAAAGGCAACTTTCTGCAAAGTGAAGGCTTGGTGGGGGAGGAGGGGGGAATCGAAACCGCTTTTTAACCAGCATATGCAAAAGTGTTCTGCTTAGAATAGCCCCGCCGGTCCCCCTTTCTAGCTGCCATTCACAGCTGTAATAGAAGGGCAGAAATCACCTAATTGTCTTCGGCTGTTTTCTCTCTTTGCCTTTCTTTACTTCCCATTCCCCCCCCTCCCCATACCTCTTTCTTCGCTGGGAGCTTCCTAATGACATGCACCGAGGGGGCTGAAAGACGACCAGACATCAAAGCACAAAGAAAATGACATTTCCCGCCCTTTGATAAGAAAGTCACACTCCGAAAGGGCTTGGAAGCAGACGGGCCCCCCTCTCGGCGCCCTTGCCTCCGCGGCGGCGGGGGGACCCACAGATTTGCAAAATGCCCGCTTCAGAAAGAGGGTGCCCCCAAAAGGCTGCAGAAACTGGGGCTGAACAACCACCCCAAACCCAGGTCTTGGGGATAAGGGAACGGGCGCGGGAGGAGGGGCGAGCCGGAGGACACACGCTTGGGACCGCGATGGGTCTAATTATTGTGAGGGCTAACAAGGCGAAGGAACACCCAAGTCGAACTGAGCCGGTCTCCTGGGAGACTGATGGAGACCTATTTTACAAGCTGTAATTCCGCTTTAGACGAGTGGAAGCTAAAATCAATTCACACCCTCTTCTTTCTTTCCAGAAATATTCCTAATCCTGCCGTTCAAGAAGGCGATTCTCCCAAACCCCCGCCCTCCCCAGTATTAATCTAGCAATTTCGTGGATCCAAGTGGGATGAGAACCGGGGGCACCCACGGCCGATTTTACCAACCCGTCGACGCCTCCCTTAGCACCAGTAAATATAAAACAGTCAGAAGGGGCATTTGTGTGGTCCACGGATCATCTCTTTCCCTGACGGATCGTTGGGCAATTTCTCCAAGAAACAAACAAAACACGCCCAAGTTAAACAAAACAACAAAAATAGCCTCCCCCGATCTCTACTAGCCTGCTGTCCTCCTTGTCGTTCAGGCCCGGAGTCTGTGACTTTGCCATATCCTTAGGGAATTCTCAACTCCCCCCCCCCCCCCGCTTCCCGGAAAAAAATTATATTGTTTGTATTTTTCTAACAAAACAAAAGAATCCCGAGTATTTTGCGCAGTTTAAAACTCGCCCGAGTCCACCAGAAGCTAGCCGTGTCTCTGCAGCCTTTGAGCGCTTACTCAGAAGTAAAGTGCGTTGGATTCGAATCCTGCTTTGCACTCGGAAGAAAGTTCCATTGAACGTGCTGGACTTACCAGGAAACTTTTAAGGATGGAGCGATGGCTTCTCACATTCTGTAAACGACGTTTTAGGAATTCCCTTGCAATATGCAGTGAAATCGGTTAAATATTTAGGAATTTGACAAATAACACTTCAAACCTTTCTTTAAGTAGACTCCCTCCAACGTCTCAATTTTTAGCAGCAGGATAAATTTTTATTATAGAAATCTTTAGCTCGTTTGCTTTGTTATAATCAAAGATCACAAGTGACAATTATATATGCAAACATATGAATGGATGGACGCGTTAAACGAGTACGTGCCATCCTCGCATTGATTTCTGCGGCTACTCGTATGATCATGTAAAACGGCAAAACTGGATGGAGGACTCTTATGAGAGAGGGGGCTGCACGCCCTACCCGGGTGGCCTCTATAAACTCATTCCGCTCATTTCAACCGTGATGGGTTGAGGCTGATATTTTATTCTTGCTTTTCCAAATCGTTGCTCATTTAGGATCCAGCTGAAACAAATTGCAGAAGTCGCCCCGCAAAAGACGCGGTTTATTCTTATAGAGCAATGCGGGTGGGGGGGGGGGAGGCCAATGGCGCAAGAAAGAGAATGGTTATTAGACAACAATAGGCTTGGGGGGGGGGAGATATTTTTTTACATTCCAATCCCAATAAAAAGAAAGGCTTTTACACCCTACGTTTTTGTCATTCGCTTCCACCGGGACCGTCCTCACCCATTACCCAAGAAGATCCCAAGCTGAAGCTGACACCACAGGCATCGAGGTCGGGATAGAAAGCTGGACTATAAAATCCATTTGGGGGGGGGGGGGGAATTGTGCAATAGATCATCTCTTTCTTGCACCGTTTGGCTTCTTGCCCATATTTGTTTGCTCGCTTCCCCCCGGCCGGATTAATCTGCCCTTCTGCCTTTCACCGAGGTGGCTCCATCTGCCCTTGTAGGAAGTTTCTGTGGGCAGGGCTGCAAACGGGCTCTGCTGGTGGGGCCGGATCAAGCCGCGGCGGAAAAGCTGGACACCGTGCCGTGACCAGTGGGAGAGGTGGGAACCGGGCTCTAACGTGCCCCGGGCACCTGGGATGTGCTCTGGTTTCTCCCAGCTCTCTGTAGCTCTGCCTTGAAATACACACCCCCGCCAGCACCTTTACTCGGATCATGTGAGTTCCACGAGTTTATTCGGACTTGGTAAAGCAAGCTGAGGATCTCAGTTTTGGTCCTGCATTGGCGCGGCCTCCCCAAGCGCTCCCTTGCAAGTCGGGTGTTTTCTGAGCGAACCGCAACACTGTCCGTGAGGACAGAATAACATACTTCCGAGTGACCGCCTGGTCGCTAGAAGAGGGATCGCTTACCCACCTGTGATAGTAAGACAAACAGATCTGTCTGTCTCTTTCGCGTCGCCCCTGCTTTATGTTGTATACACAAGGCCTACCAACCTGGGAAGAAAATCCTCGTCTCAATAGTACTTCCTTCTGAGTCAGCCTCTCCCAGACAGATCTCGGGAAAAGGGTGTGTGGTTATATTAGGAAACTCCCGGAACTTCTATTTTCTAACCAGCACTCGAAACACCGAAGGTGGCTGGCGTCGGGCGCATTTACGCAGCACTGATCCTGCCCCACCGGTTACTCTCCAAGTAACGCGCAAAGTGCTGCAGCTTTGAAAGAGCGTGACTGGAGCAGGAGCGCGTTTTATTTGTTTTGTATTTATTTGTCTGTTGCTTTCAGCGGGCGGAGAATTTTACAAATAGTTCTTTATTGGCGTCAAGAAAAATGCACCGCTGCTTCCCACCTTTTCAAGTGCGCCTGTGTGCCCTCGGCTGCTTTCGGGCCTCCCAGTTCTCCTACGGTTCCTTTCAACCGGAAGGAAGGAAGGAAGGAAGGAAGGAAGGAAGGAAGGAAGGAAGGAAGGAAGGAAGATTTGCTCATTTACTGATTCCCTGAGGCGTTCTAAGCGCTGATCTAGTCCGGTCAAAAGCCAAACGAATTGTTCTGGAGGAAACGGGTTGGCTGGGGGTTTCCGTGACCAGTCCCCCGCAAATCACAGCAAATGGCACCGGAGCACAGTTACTTTTCAGGAGTTTCAACAACCAGTTAAAACTGCAGCCCTGGTCTGGGAGGAGGGGCAGTTAAAAAAAGGCGCGGGGGTGGTGGTGGTGGGGAGTCTAGCTGGGATGTTTTAAGAACATTGTATGCCTCTTTATCACCGGAGGCGTATAATTTCTGCAGAGCCTGTTTCTCAAAGGGCCGCACTTCAAATCGGAGAGTATGAATGGGTAGGGAGGTTGCCAGGTGGTAAGGGCCTCCCCCCCCCCCCATTCCCGTGTCTCCTTCAGCTGCCTCAGGGGTTTAGTGGGAGAAGGAGTTCTGGTATTACTGAAGTGATGTGAAAAGTCTGACTTTCAGAGGGCTGCTGAAGATATACGAAAGTGGCCGGAATCCAATAGGTAGCAGCCTAACAGGCTTTCTAAATGGCCCTGTAGCCTTCGATTCAATTATTGGGGTCATGAAAAGATTGGGGTCAATAGTCACGATGTTGTTCAGTTGAATAGTGCAGCCCCCCCTCTTTGCTGAAATGTCACAGGAGCTGCTGCGAGATCCAGAAGAACCATGGTAACCGCTGCAACCAGCTTAAAGTGAACAGCTGGAAGTAGGAATGGCCCAGAATTGCGGAAATGGCCCGTTTGGCCGGGTCTTCATGGCTGGCACGTTTGGGTCTGGGATTCAGCGAATCTCGGCGTTGAAGCACCTCAGGAACATTGTAAGAAGCCTTATTCTATTGGTCCTTTTAGTCCAATATTGTCTCTTCCGACTGGCAGCCGCTTTGAGGGGTCTTTCCTTGGGACTTTGAGTGGACAAAGCAAGTGCCTGGTTACGGAGCTAGCCCCTCCCCCCCCCCCCCCCGTAAAAAGAAAGGGCCATTCGAGGACAGGCTTCCGGTGTTTTAAACTTCTTCCCAGTCTGTAAAGTTTTGTTTCCATCACACGGATGCTGAGTCTGCATTAATTACTAAGGAAAAGACCTCCAAAGGAGTTTGAGTTCTACTTCGCAGTAAACTTTCGTTCTAATGGCCGAAACAATATTTCTCCTTCTGAGTATACTGTAGCTGCTTTGATAACCCAGTAGTTTGAAGGTTTATTCAGACGAAAGACCCACAAGACTCCGAAGCTGGGAGACGATTTGATCAATCTAACAGTCATCGCGAGCTGTGGATCTGGAGTGAGGACGGTCTGGATCACCGCATAGATCAAGATGGGTAGCCCTGTTAGTTTTCTGTAGCGGCACAAACGACTCACCAAATTTGTGGCAGAGGATGAACTGGGTGAGTGACTCCTGAAAGCTCCGAGCCAGCCGCAGATCCCGCCGTCTTTAAGGCGCTGCTGGACGCCTGCTCATTTCCTCTTTGTATAGTTTTACATTGGGCTCATGCACGAAAGCTCCTCCCTTGACACAAACGTGATTAGTCTTTAAGGCGCTCCTGGATTCTTGTCCTTTCCTATAGGATCATTGCACAATTCCATCTCTGCTGCCCAGTTCCAGCTACCTGCCCTTTGCGACGCGCCCCTCCCCCTCCCTCCCTCCCCCCCGGCACCGAGAGCCTCCCAGAGGGCTTCTGGGTCTCCTGCCGGGGCCATCTGTCTCCGATAAGCCCCCGATCCGTTCTCCCCCTTATCTCGGCTGCCATCAAGGCACTGGAAGCCGTTTATCTCAGGTGCCTTTAATCGCACTTATCAGCCGGCCAGACGCATTTAGGGAGCGCAGCTCTGTAACCTGAGATGCTGCGCCGTTGATCCTGGAAAGCGCCCTTGGGCGCCCCTCCCTCGCCTCGGCTCAGCAAACAAGGCCCCCCGGCCCTTTTCGTCAGCCGGCAGAGCCGCCGGCAAGCGACACCTCGTCCGGAGCTCGGAGGTCGCTGCAGGCCGAGAGATCCCCGAGAGACTGGGGGCGGGCAGGAGGGGGGCCCGGCAGTGCCGGCTGAAGTTGGGCCTGACTTTCAGGCCGAGGGTTTTGCGCCCAGATTTCATTTTATTTTGGGAGCCCTGGCGGCCCAAGTAGGATCCTCCACGTCCGGGGGCCCTAATCCCAGCGCAAGGAGGCAGCCGGCAGGAGAAGACCGCGGCCTCTGTGCCCTGTTGGTTGGTCCCTGGGTGGGACCGGAGGCTGGAGGAGATAGACAGACCCTCCCTCAGCTGATCCAGCAGGGCTCCTTGACCCTGCGCAAGTGGCCACGCTTCCAGCGGGCCAGAGTCCTTCATAGGCCTGCGGGGTCCAATCGTTTATACAGGAAGGCCCCGCGGAGAGACGCCTCGCCCCGGGGAATTTCACCGTGGAAGGAAAAAAGGGCGAGCTGTGGAGTCAAGTCGTGTACATCGCTCATTAGGGCTGTTAACCAGTTTTGATCAATCCTTTGAACCGATTGGTCGATCTATTTGCATATTCTGGGGGTCGCAGCCTGGTGGCCTTTTGGGGAGGCGCGGATACCTCCGGCCTTGTGAAGTTTTCTCTCCGTTCAAAAGAGAAAAACATGCGGCAAGGACACTCCAACATCTCCTGGCCCCACGGCCTGCGGCTTCCACGGTTTGCTTTGGGCTTTAAACCTGGCCCGCCAGCGCCGCGCAGCTAGAGCCCATGCATATTTACTCGGAAGTAAATCCAGCTGAGATCAAAGGGATTTTCTCTAGGTGTGTTTCGGACTGCAGCCTTCATCCATTAATGGCCCAAAGAGATTTCCTCCCTTGGGAGTGAAGCCCCCGCAACTCTGGAAAGGAAAGGTCCCTTGTGCAAGCACCAGTCGTTTCCGACTCTGGGGTGACGTTGCTTTCACAACGTTTTCACGGCAGACTTTTGACGGGGTGGTTTGCCATTGCCTTCCTCAGTGGTCTACCACGCAACTCTGCGGGCGTGCTGAATCAATGTGGGCAGAAGCGGGCTGCCCAAGTTGTGACTGGGGGATTCCTATCCAGAACTCCTGGGGATTTTTAAAAACCGGACTCTCACGCGCTGGGAGTCCCGCGCTTCGAGGGCGCTTTGGACGCTGCAAGCGGCAGCCTGCCTGCAAGCAGTGGCTCGCTCCTACCCTGGTGGGAAACGTTAGCAGAGCGAGATCAAACGTGTTGAGCGCTGGGAAAGTGGAGGCCGGCCACGATGCTTTCGCGCTTCTCTTTGGAAACAAAACCCCCTGGAATGCAGTCTTCAACACCACCACCACCACCACCACTAAAACGTCTCTCGTTTTTGGCTCCCTTCACCCCAGAAGGGGGCTAGATTCTGATACAAGTGAAAAGGGTCAAATGAGCCCCGAAGACGATCATCCCTAGGTAGGTGGGGCGGCCCTCCCGCCCTTGACAAGAACTGCCCCCCCGCCGCTAGGCTGAGTTCCTCCGAGTTCCTAAACGCGCTTCAGTCAACCGGACTACGAAGGGTTTTACGTAGCAGTAGAAAAAAAAAAATCTGTAGCACCTTAAAGACTAAGAACGGTCAGTGGGCGCAGCCAAGCTGGCCCTGAAGTCTGCCTAGTTTGGGTAGGACAGGCCTGATACGGGCTGCTGGCCGTGCGGACTTCGAAGGAAGCACCGCCGAGTTTTCGCGGCCTTCGTGCCAAGCCAGCGGCTCCGAGGCGGGCGCGACCTTGGCCGGCTGCGCTGGCACAAGCTGCCGAGGCAGAAAGAGAGCCCGGGGTGTCTTGCGCAGCACCGCTTTGGAGCAGGCCGGCGGCTCCGTCTTGCACCGCTGTCCTCTCCCGTGGAGCCCGCAGACAGCAGCGCAGGCCGCCTCCGCAGGAGGAGAGGAAGGTTTCCAAGCGCGTTTCCTGCGGGAGCCCAGGCAGGGGGGAAAGGGCGCTGTTGACACTGGAAACCAAGCATGAAATTAACAAAAGGCTGGGTGGACGCACACACACACACACGCGCACACACCATGCAAATCACAGCCAGCCCGAAGAAACAGATCAAGACCGAGAGCCGCGTTGCTGTCTGTAGCAGCAGGAAAAGAGCCAGCGGCCCCGCGCGCTTTCGAGACCCGGCAGGAGCGGCGGCGCGTCACTCCTCCCTTCTTCACATACAGAAGAAACACGGAAAAGTTTGAACGAGAGGCGGCTGCTTGCCGGGCGGGGGGTGGGGGGGGGAGACACCCCTGGAACTCCCCTCTCCTTGATGGGATCTCGGGAAAGCAGAACGAGCAGAGAGCAGTATTAAGGAAAACAAATCCTCTAGAAACATCCAGGCGGCTCCGGTCACTCCACCCAGTAAAGCGCGGGCACGCGGGAGAGCAAATCGCCGTGGACTCCCTCGGCCTTCCTTCCGAGCCCCGTACAGGAAGAGCGACCGCTCTGTAGATATCAGGAGGGGAGCCCGAAAGCTGCGGCGGGAAGTGGCCCCCGACAAGTTTCCCCCGGAGGCCCAGCGGCTGGAACCATCCCGCCCCAGCGTTCTCGTACTGAGGGCCTCTGGGGCGTGGGAAGGAAGGAAGGAAGGAAGGAAGGAAAGGAAGGAAAGGAAGGAAAGGAAGGAAGGAAAGGAAGGAAGGAAAGGAAGGAAAGGAAGGAGAGGAAGGAAACGAAAGGAAAGGAAGGAAGGAAGGAGGGAAGGGAAGGAAGGAAGGAAGGAGGGAATGAAAGGAAGGAAGGAAGAAGGGAAGGAAGGAAGAAGGGAAAGGAAGAGAAGGAGGGAAGGAAGCGAAGGAAGAGAAGGGAAGGGAAGGAAAGGAAGGAAAGAAAGGAAAGGAAGAAGGGAAGGAAGGAAGAAGGGAAAGGAAGAGAAGGAGGGAAGGAAGCGAAGGAAGAGAAGGGAAGGGAAGGAAAGGAAGGAAAGAAAGGAAAGGAAGAAGGGAAGGAAGGAAGAAGGGAAGGAGGGAAGGAAAGGAAGGAAGGAAGGAGGGAAGAGAAGGAGGGAAGGAAAGGAAGGAATGAAGGAAGGGAACGAAGGAAAGGAAGGAAGGAAGGGAGGGAAGGAGGGAAGGAAAGGGAAGGAAGGAAAGGAAGGAAGGGATGGGAGGGAAGGAAGGAAGGAAGGGAAGGAAAGGAAATGAAGGAAGGAAAAGAAGGGAAGGAAGGAGGAAGGGAAGGAAAGAAAGGAAGGAGGGAAAGAAAGGAAGGAAGAAGGGTAGGAGGGAAGGAAAGGAAGGAAGGAAGAGAAGGAAGGAAGAGAAGGAGGGAAGGAAAGGAGGGAAGGAAGAAAAGGAAGGAAGGAGGAGAAGGAGGGAAGAGAAGGAGGGAAGAGAAGGAGGGAAGGAAAGGAAGGAAATGAAAGAAGGAAAGTAAAGAAAGGAAGGAAAGGAAGGAAAGGAGGGAAGGAGGGAAGGAAAGAAAGGAAGGGAGGGAGGAAAGGAAGGGAAGAAGGAAGGAAGAAGGGAAGGAAGAAAGGAAAGAAAGGAAGGAAGGGAAGGAAGGAAAGGAGGGAAGGAAAGGATAGAAGGAAGGAAGGAAAGGAAGGGAGGAAGATAGGGAGGGAGGAAAGGAAGTTGGAGGAAAGGAGGGAGGAAGGAAAGAAAGAAAGGAGGGAGGAAGGAGGGAGGGAAGGAAGGAAAGGAAGGAAGGACAAGAAAGAAAGGAAGGAAGGAAAGGGAGGGAGGGAGGGAGGAAGAAAGAAGAAAGAAAGAAAGAAAGGAAGGAAGGAAGGAAGGAAGGAAGGAAGGAAGGAAGGAAGGAAGGGAGGGAGAAGAGGGAGGGAGGAAGGAGGGATGGAAGGAAGGAAATGGAGGAAGGAAGGAAGGAAGGAATGATGGAAGGAAGGAAAAGGGAGGGAGGGAGGAAGGAGGGAGGGAAGGGCGGAAGGAAGGAAAGGAAGGGAGGAAGGAAGGAAAGGAAGGAAGGAAAGGAAGGGAGGGAGGAAGGAGGGAGGGATGGAAGGAAGGAAATGGAGGAAGGAAATGGAGGAAGGAAGGAAGGAAGGAGGAAGGGAGGGAGGGGCTCTTTGAACCGGGCAGGTATCTCTGCAGCGGCGGGGCTTTGGCTGTTCACAGGAGGGTGGGGCGGGTGGCGGAAGCGCAAAGCGGAGCATTCAGCAGCTTTCTGTGATGCAGCCGCCCGGGGAACCTGTGCTGACAGCGAGGTGCTTTCCGGGGAAAGAAGAAACCTGCCAGGCCGAGAGGAAAGGAGACGCCCGACAGGGCTGCCGGGGCTTTAGGGGCGTTTTCCTGCCAGGGCTTCGCGACGCTCAGCCGAACAAGCCACGCATCCTTTGCACACCGCCCTTCCTGGCCCCGCAGAAGGAGCAAGAACCTCTCCGGACCCTCCCCCCGCTGGCCTCCCCCCTCAGCAACTGCCGCCAGCCCCGCCCCCCCCCCCCGACCCAGGGGGCAGGCTCTGGTTCTGGCTTCTCTGAGAAGAGCAGCATTTCCCTTCGAGTTGCTTTACGCAGGCTTCGTGCCGGACTCGTGCAGCGGGAGGGCTGCTTAGGCTGCTGTTTGCTGAGCCGCGGGGTCTTCACGGCCCTGCAGTCCTGCCATTAAGCAGCCGTTCAGCAGCGCAGAGTCCCAGCCTGGGCCGCGGCCCTTCGCGTGCCCAATTCCTCTCCTGCCTTCCACTTCTCACCTAAAGCTTGGGGCGGGGCCGGGCGGGAACCTCTCTCTCTCTGGCTTTCTATTTAGAAAAGAACCGTAGGCAATTCGTCATGGGAATGCCGATCAATCAACGGACAACTTGCCTTTTCCTGGTTCCGCAGAAGAAAGCTTTGTTTTGGACGGCGGGGGCGCGCCTAGCTGTAGATGGGTGTGGTCAGATATGAGGAGTGGGACCCCAGGGGGTTTTGTACTGAAAACAATTCAGCCCCCCGCCCCCCAACGGCTGCTCGATGCAATCCAGAACCACCTTTAAGCCAAAGATCTTTCATCCCTTTTTTTTTAAAAAAAGAAACACGACGGTTTTCCATCCCTGAATCGACTGAACACTGCCATGGCACACAAGAGCGAAATGTGAAGCTCACGCATTCGTTTCTTATACGTATAGGCCGCTTTTCTCCCCGCTGGGGACCCGAAGCGGCTTACATCGTCGTTCTTTTCTGCTCCTGGTTATCCTCAAGTCAACAGCCTTGGGAGGCAGGCTGGGCTGAGAGGAAGGGACTGGCTGAAGAAGGTCGCCATGCCAGCTTCTAGGGCACCGAGAGGGGATTTCCAACCTAGTCTGACCTCTTCCCTTCCGCGATTGCAGCTGGTGTCTTTCAACAGAGGTGCTGCTACAGGCATCCTACATCTCAAGGAGGGCAACAAATAATTTCCGCTCAGGGTGGACTGGGTTATCCTTAGAAATAACGGTAGACAAGGGCCGGGAAAGGAAGGGCAGAGAAAGTCCGGCCATTGCCTGTGCTGTCAAACTGACCTGCTAATTGCCCACGTCCCAAAAGAGCCAGGCCAAGCTCTCCAGAGTCGACGCCCCCTTGTCAGGAAGGGGAAGCTGCACAAAAGCTCTTCTCCCTGATTTCAGGGTTTCCAACAAGTTTTATTGGTTTTCAACAGGGAAAGGAACGGGGAATGGGATAAAGTAAAAAAGAAAACACAATACGTTCTGGTATTATTTTGTATCGGAACACTTTCATAAAAACCTTAATTCTACAATATTTTCTTTACACAGATGGTCCCCTGTTCTTTTGTCTCCACTGATTCTCCCTGCTTTCAATGAGTCTTGTGCAGGAGAACCTCCCGGGGGATTGAAACGGAACGAAGAACGTGGCAGGCATTCCCCAAAGATCCACGAAAACAAGGCAACTTGATCTGATCTGGGCGCTGCTGTGTTGTCCTGATGCTCCTTCGCCAGAGGCAGGAGACTTCACCCATTTTATTGCGCGCTCGTCTTGATTTCTCTTCACTCCCCCTCCCCCCCCCCCCGGCGCTCTTGTTCCCAAGCCTGTTAAATGGCCACAGTGAATCATGGTTGAGTTTAATTTAATTTGCGCTCCTCAGACTGCCTTGAACAGCGTCGTTAATCTTTTCACGGGGCCGCCCAGGCCTCGCCAGAAGCAGCTTAGGTGGCCGCCTGGGCTCGGTCCCTTCAGGATTCACCACGCGGAATGGTCCTTTCATGCACTCGGGGCATTTCCAGGCAGGGAGCGAGAGAGTTCCGGGAGGAGCTGTCTAGCTCGCCTTCCTCCTTCCACACGTTCACCTGGCGTGCGCGGGGCCTGGGGCGGGGAAGACAATCGAGACAAGGGGAAATGCTGGTCTTGACGCGGCCCAGCCCAGAAACAGCCACTCAGCAGCGAGCAACAAGTTTGCAAATGCAGCGAGCCTCAATGACATAGCATAGCGTCGCTACCAAGGCGGTAAAGAAGGGTCTGTTGAACACACGCCGACACACTAAGCTGCCTTAGGCGGAATCAAACCACTGGTCCGCCAACGCCAGTCTTGTCTACTCAGGCTGGCCGCGGCTCTCCAGGGTCTCAGGCAGAGGTCCTTTTCGTCACCTGCGCTGCCTGGTTCTTTTAACTGGAGATGCCGAGGACAGAACCTGGAACCTTCTGCATGCCGAGCGGAAGTTCAACCGCTGAGCCACAGCTCTGAGTTAGAACATTGTTCCATCTAGGGCAGTATCGTCTACACTCAGACTGGCAGCGGCTCTCCAGGGCCCCAGGCAGAAGTCTTTCCTATCACTGCCTGGGCCTTTGAACCGGAGACTCTGGCGATTGAACCGGAGACCCTTCGTGGAGAGCCAGTTTGGTGCAGTGGTTAAGTGTGTAGACCCTTATCTGGGAGAACCGGGTTTGATTCCCCACTCCTCCACTTGCACCTGCTGGAATGGCCTTGGGTCAGCCAGAGCTCCGGCAGAGGTTGTCCTTGAAAGGGCAGCTGCTGGGAGAGCCCTCTCCAGCCCCACCCACCTCACAGGGTGTTTGTTGTGGGGGAGGAAGGTAAAGGAGACTGTGAGCTGCTCTGAGACTCTCTGGAGTGGAGGGCGGGATATAAATCCAATATCTTCATCTACCTCACAGGGTGTCTGTTGTGGGGGAGGAAAGTAAAGGAGATTGTGAGCCGCTCTGAGACTCTTCGGAGTGGAGGGCGGGATATAAATCCAATATCTTCTTCATCTTCTTCGTATTCCAAGCAGAGTCTCAGAGTCTCAGCCACATAACCGCTGGTACAGAGAATGCGTTTTAGTTTGCCTGCCTCAATCAGAGAATATATTTTGTAGTGGGACTAACCATTCCCAGCTCATTCCCATTGGCAATACGAAGGCAACGTTTCTCTAGCCAAGCGGTGCATTTAAAGAAAAAAGCGATTCGGGGAGGGGTCTAGGATTCCACCCCCCAGGAACGTTGTAATCTATTCCTTTTGCGAGCGTAGGATTCATGTGACCCAACGGGCGAATAGATCATCCCCCCACCCTGCGCCAATGCATTGCTTCGCTGAAGCTGCTCGCTGCCAAGCGCCGGTTGTTCCCGAGCGTCATAAACGGGGAGTAAAAAGGACGTCGTGTCCTGCTTTCTGCCCCTGATCTCGAGAACTACCCCTGCGTTGCCCTTCCTTTGCTGAGCTCAGAGAACAAACGTGGATAGATTTCCATTCCACCGCCCCCCCCCCCACAAGCTATCATCACGAGGACCACCCAGTAGGCGACGGTGTTTAAAGAGTAATTAATCCTCTTTAAATGGTCTTGGCTGCACCAAGCTCTTACTTCACTATAGGCCGATTCAGGTGGGTGGCCGCGTTGGTCCAAAGCGACAGAACAAAGTTTGCGTCCAGCGGCACCTTTAAGACCAACAGAGTTTAATTCCGGGTGTAAGCTTTCCTGTGCAAGCTTCCGTACAGAATGCAGATTTGAACCCGGGTCTCTCAAGCCCTAGTCGGACCCTCGACAATTTGCATCGGGCTCCGGATAATTCCAAGCAGCTCATTTCCAACGGAACATGTTAACGGACCATCCTACCTAATTTCACTCAGATTAGACATAGGAAAGCGTACTTAATACTTGTTCTTTGCTTATTTATTTATTATTTGTCAGACGCTTATGTGCTTTGCAATGTCTTCCACTGGCCCTTTCAAACACGATTCTTCGGCTACTTCATACTTGGAAATCACGAGGATCCGGTATGCAGCGGTGTGCTGTTGAACATCTTTATTCGCCGCCCTTGACACCTATCCGGGTTGAAAGTGCTTAATCTGGGCGGGATCGCGCTCCACCTCTCTGCTCCGGGAGAATCGGACCAGCCCAAGACTGTCTCTAAGCCCGCGGCGCTCTGCGGTTCACCGGCTGCGGGCGACAGAGATGCGTTCCTTTCCCGGTCTCCCTCTTTCGGCCGCGGTGGGCAGATTCGCTCTCGTCTCGACCCATCCGAACTTCCTTCTCGGCTGCTGGAATCCATTTTCGGGATTCGGAAGGGAGCTGGAGCTCTTTGCCTGCCCGGTTGCCGGAGAGCGGTGCGGGGCCGTCGGGGCAAGGGGCGCAGCCTGGCCCGGGCGGGGGAAACTGACACGCTTGCCCGCCTCCTTTGTCTGATTTCAAAGCAAACAGAGGGATTCGGACCTCGCCAGGGCTGCGGGACAGGGACATTTCCCCATCACGTCTCGGCTTTGTTTCGAATCACGGGGCGTTAATCCTATAAATGCGATTTAATTAGCGGGAAGCTAATTGCCACCCGCAATCGTTCATCTCATTACTAATTGACTTGACGTACCCGAACCTGTTTCCCTTCGCATTCCCCAGTCAGAGCGATGAATGATAGAACGCCGGCTTCTCTTTGGCACTCCAGCCTTTGGACCGAGGCTGGAAAAGCAGAGTGCTTGCTTAGTTGCCAGAGAGCTGCAGAGGTTGGCCTGTGGGACTGGGATCAGGGAGAGCCAGGTTCGAATCCCCGCTCTGCCCTAGAAGCTGGAATTGGGATACTTTGGGGAGGTCATGCACACTCAGTCTAGCCTACCTCACATCTGAGAGGACAAGACTTCTTCTCTGGAGGGAAGAAGAACAACGTTAGCCGCTGAAGGAGGAGGATAAAGGAAGAAGAAAAACTGAAGATGTATACCCCGCCCTTCTCTTTGAATCAGAGTCTCAGAGCGGCCTACAATCTCCTTTATCTTCTTCCCCCACAACAGACATCCTGTGAGGTGGGTGGGGCTAAGAGCTCTGATAGAAGCTGCTCTTTCAAGGACAACTCCTGCAAGAGCTATGGCTAACCCAAGGCCATTCCAGCAGGTGCAAGTGGAGGAGTGGGGAATCAAACCCGGTTCTCCAAGATAAGAGAGCTATGGCTGACTCAAGGCCATTCCAGCAGGTGCAAGTGGAGGAGTGGGGAATCAAACCCGGTTCTCCCAGATAAGAGAGCTGTGGCTGACCCAAGGCCATTCCAGCAGGTGCAAGTGGAGGAGTGGGGAATCAAACCCGGTTCTCCAAGATAAGAGAGCTGTGGCTGACCCAAGGCCATTCCAGCAGGTGTAAGTGGAGGAGTGTGGAATCAAACCCAGTTCTCCCAGATAAGAGAGCTATGGCTGACCCAAGGCCATTCCAGCAGGTGCAAGTGGAGGAGTGGGGAATCAAACCCGGTTCTCCAAGATAAGAGAGCTGTGGCTGACCCAAGGCCATTCCAGCAGCTGTAAGTGGAGGAGTGTGGAATCAAACCCAGTTCTCCCAGATAAGAGAGCTATGGCTGACCCAAGGCCATTCCAGCAGGTGCAAGTGGAGGATTGGGGAATCAAACCCGGTTCTCCCAGATAAGAGAGCTGTGGCTGACCCAAGGCCATTCCAGCAGGTGTAAGTGGAGGAGTGTGGAATCAAACCCAGTTCTCCCAGATAAGAGAGCTATGGCTGACCCAAGGCCATTCCAGCAGGTGCAAGTGGAGGAGTGGGGAATCAAACCCAGTTCTCCCAGATAAGATTCCGCGCACTTCACCACTACACTGAACTGGCTCTCTGAAGACACTGAATGAACCTGTGGTGCTGCTGACTTCGTTGTTATGGGGCTAACCGGTTTTGCTAGTTCTCTGCTTTCTGGGGGGAAACATCCCAATGTCCCGAGCCTTTTTGATTTACAAAGCAAGTACCAAGACCTGAGTTAATATGAGTGAAGTGACCCAGAACATACACAATTGCACTAAAAAACACAGGAAATGTCTCAATTGGATCCCAAGCCCAAAGCCAATTCATAGAATCACAGAGTTAGAAGGGATCTCCCGGGTGAGTCCAAACCCCTGCACAAATGCAGGGAATTCACAAATACTTTATTTTGTAGGGAAGGGCAGCCAGCAACAGAAGCCAAGTAACTTGGGAGTCGTGACATGGATTTAACAGCATCTTCATATCATTTCAGTCCCACCACATTTTAAAATAAGTGCTCTCAGCGTGTGGTTTTTTTCTCAATGCGCCTGTGGCCACAGGGCACTCTGGGAGAGGCAGGGGCCGTCTAATCGATTGGTCTGGATGTCCCGCATCTGCTTTTCCTTGTATAAGCAGGAGTCTTGCGGCACCCTAAGGACCAACCTTTTCTTTTAATGCGAGCAGAAGCATTTGCAGAGCCGGCTTCGCCAGCCACGGAGAGCGTCTCGTTTTTTATGTATGTGTTGTCAAGTCATGACTGACTGAAGGCGGCAAGGGGTTGTCCAGGCAAGTGAGAAGCTGAGCTGATTTGCTGCTGCCTTCCTGTGCAAAGGCTTCCTCGATGGTCCACCATCCCAATACTGACCCAACTTAGCTGCTGAAATCTAATGAGATGGGGCTGTACCGTATCTTTCTCCATCCAAACATTTGGACCTGAGACAGACTTCAAAGGCGGCTCCTTTGAAACTATCATACTTTCCCCTATGACCCCACAAAGTAATAAAGTAACTTGACATAACTTACAACTTGACACTTTTTAAAAAAACAACAAACTGCTCCTATAGGGCAGGGGTGGCCAACGGTAGCTCTCCAGATGTTTTTTGCCTACAGCTCCCATCAGCCCCAGCCATTGGCCATGCTGGCTGGGGCTGATGGGAGTTGTAGGCAAAAAACATCTGGAGAGCTACCATTGGCCACCCCTGTTATAGGGAAGGGGTTTGAAATAGGTCCTTACTGCCCCCTTCCCCCATGGCTGTGAGCCGGGATCCAGCAACCTTTGTAAGAATTTCACCAAGACTGTAGCACATAGACCTTGGGTTAAACTAAAACACAATCTCTGAATTAATCTAAAGATGCACTGGGAGAATCCTGTGTGGCTTTGGTTCCACAAATGGGTATCAGCTGGACAGCCTCAGCCATGGAACATGCTGCCCCTTGTGATTCCATTTGCACCAGATCAATGGCTTTCTTCTCTTTTCTTCTTCTGTTTGAGAAGAGTAATCTCAGTGGGGATTATTTAAACTGGTAATCTGACAGTATAAATATGGAAGAGAGACGAAATCTTTTCATGACACCTAATCTAGTTTTGGTGTGCACATTGTCTGCTCCAGCCTGCAATTGTGTTAGGATAGGATCAGTGGTTTTCAATGAGCCCCTGCATGAATGGGCATGCTAATGCATGGGGAAGCGTGCTGGGCTCTCTAGCATGTGTGGAGCTTGATCATAGGATCCAAGTGTCATAGTTCAGATTCACTGCCTGGTAAATATTCAACCATGTGTAACATCCAAGTTTTCCATGATGGTTTCGTTGATGCTGTTGGTGAACATTCAAGCATGGAAGTCCTTATCCACAATGAGGAGGAAAGTGCAAGTAGTCATTCGTACCCAGTGACCTTGAGGATGCCATGTGATCAAGTAAGGAGTCTTGTGGTACTCCCCCAGTAGTGCAGAGTCTGGGTTCAGATGACTGTGGAAAAGAACTGAGGGGTTTGGTGGTGGTTGTTTTTTTGTCAGATGTACTCACAGACCTGAGCTTGCATGAACGCAAATCCTAAATCTTATACAGTTCCAATGATGTGCACCATAATCCACATGGTGCACTTCTAATTAACACCCAAGCAGTGAACAGCTGAGAAGTGAAACGAACCCAGGGTCAGCATCTCTGAACGTGTTGGGAGCTGCACTGATGCCAGAACAACGAAGTCTTATGACACCTTAAAGAGGAATATATTTGCTGTGGTACAAGTTTTCACGAGACCCCGGATGCTGTAGCTTACCGTTTATGACATATCAGGCTAATACGGCTCTTCCTCTGGACTGCATCAGCACCACTCTGATAAATCTGGATTTCACCACTCTGATAAATCTGACACACTTCATATCCAGAGCCACGTTACATCTAGAGTCATGGAGTTTTTTCCAACCTCCCTATAATAACGGGAATTGCAGTTTTTCTGGAGGTGCTGAGAATTATTGGTTAGAGATGAAAAACCTTTTTAAACTGGAATGACATGATGAGCAGGTGTGCCCAGAACCTTGATGACTGCCATTTTCTGGTGTCTCGCTTACCACTGTAACGGGTGACAGGGCCAGTGCTAGGGTTTTTGGTGCCCCAGGTGAGCTGCCCACGACAGAAATTTAAAAAAAAACAGAGAATTGTAGGAGAAATGACGATGCTTGAAACTATTTACATTTTTAATTTTGCTTTTTAAATTTTAATTAAAAAAAAAACTTGTGAGATTAAGCAATACAAATTGATCCTTTTAGAAGAAGAAGATGAAGAAGAAGATATTGGATTTATATCCCGCCCTCCACTCCGAAGAGTCTCAGAGCGGCTCACAATCTCCTTTACCTTCCTCCCCCACAACAGACACCCTGTGAGGTGGGTGGGGCTGGAGAGGGCTCTCACAGCAGCTGCCCTTTCAAGGACAACCTCTGCCAGAGCTATAGCTGACCCAAGGCCATGCTAGCAGGTGCAAGTGGAGGAGTGGGGAATCAAACCCGGTTCTCCCAGATAAGGGTCTGCACACTTAACCACTACACCAAACTGGCTTTAGCTGGAAGTGCCAGGGACAAGACCTGTTGCATGCGAGAAAGATGCTTTACATAGAATCATAGAGTTGGAAGGGACCTCCAGGGTCATCTAGTCCAACCCCCTGCACAATGCAGGAAACACACAAATACCTCTCCCTAAATTCACAGGAACTTCATTGCTGTCAGATGGCCATCTAGCCTCTGTTTAAAAACCTCCAAGGAAGGAGAGCCCCCCACCTCCCGAGGGAGTCTGTTCCACTGAGGAATCGCTCTAACAGTCAGGAAGTTCTTCCTAATGTTGAGATGGAAACTCTTGATTTAATTTCAACCCATTAGTTCTGATCCTACCTTCTGGGGCCACAGAAAACAATTCCACACCCTCCTCTATATGACAGCACTTCAAGTACTTGAAGATGGTGATCCTATCACCTCTCAGCCGCCTCCTCTCCAGGCTAAACATGCCCAGCTCCTTCAACCTTTCTTCATAGGACTTGGTCTCCAGACCCCTCACCATCTTCATTGCCCTCCTGTGGACCCGTTCCAGCTTGTCTTCATCCTTTTTAACATGTGGTGCCCAAAACTGAACACAATACTCCAGGTGAGGTCTCACCAGAGTAGAGGAAAATGATACCATCACTTTGTGTGATCTGGACACTATACCACTGAGCTGTGGTTCCCACCCCATGGCTCTGTTAAAGTAGAGTAGGAAGGATGAGTGGCAGCAGACAACTTCAACAGGAGCCAATTTTTAGAAACTGTAATTGGCTCTTCTTCAGGTTTTACAATTGGTTAATTTATTCCCGCTGGGCTCTGAGGAGTGCACTGAGCAGGCACTGTCTGCTTTTGCGTTACCTGGGTTTATAACAGACCCGGGGAACACAAAACCAGACGGCAGCATCTGCACTCCATGGAGCCTTCTTTCCACTGGGGAAGGCAGACTCCAAGCAGCACACGCGCTGCACGTGGGGAGAGCTGGTGCCTGGTGGAGTCCTCTAGGCCGGGCGGTGCCCTAGGCAGCCATCGACTCGGCCTACTCCCACGCACTGGCCATGCAGGTGAAGTCCCCGTAAGGGAAGCATTCCCTTCAAAACAGACAGGGGGAAACAAATGGTCTGTTTGCTTATTCCAAAGCAACACATTAGCTACTTAATCACAGGGTTGTATTGAGATGACCATTCTCTTTGATTCCCAGTCTTTATAGGTTACAGCCTTTAGACTGAAGAGAAGTCAGAAGTTTATCTACTTCCAGGAGTCCCAGCCAAAGATCACTTAGGTTTACTCTTTAAGTTTTTTATTTAACACCTATCTAATTATTCTTGTGTTTTACCAATTTATTGATAGCATATGGTTACAGAACTTAATTTCCCTTCGTTGCTTCAATACTAACCCATATGACTTTTCAATCCCCCCTCCCTCCAATATAGACTTCCCCGAGGTTATAGATTCTAATTCAATACTAAAGATACATCTGACTAATCAAAATTCGTTATATATATATATTTCCCCCCCCTTCTTGCTTCTTCGTTCCCCCCCCCCCTTATTACTAAAAAATTGTCCAATGTCTTCTTACATTCGACTCTTTCTCTATGTATTCTTTAAACTTCCTCCACTCTTTTTTAAATATCTCCAAATCATAGTCTCTTAATGTTCTAGTTAATTTATCCATTTCACTCCACGATAGAACTTTCATAGTCCAATCCCATTTATCCGGTATTTTTTCTTGCTTCCAAAGCTGCGCATACAATGTCCTAGCAGCTGATAGCAGGTACCAAATTAGAGTCCTATCTTCCTTTGGATATTTTTCTAATTGTAATCCAAGCAAAAATGTCTCTGCAATTTTCTTAAAGTCGTAACCCAATATTTTGGAGATTTCTTGTTGTATCATCTTCCAATACTCTTTCGCTTTTTCACATGTCCACCACATATGGAAGAAAGAACCTTCATGTTTTTTACACTTCCAACATCTATCCGACATTTTCTTGCTCATCTTGGCCAATTTTTTCGGGGTCATATACCACCTGTACATCATCTTAAAACAATTTTCTTTTATGCTCTGACAAGTTGATATCTTCATTGAGTTCTTCCAAAGGTATTCCCATGCATCCATTTGTATTTCTCTATTCACACTGATTGCCCATTTGACCATTTGAGATTTTACTACTTCTTCTTCTGTAGACCATTTCAATAATAACTTATATACTTTTGATATCAATTTTTCATTATCACCAAGCAGGACCCTTTCCAATTCTGTTTGTTCTCGTCTAATTCCTTCCAATTTTATATCATTTTCCAACAGGCTTTTAATTTGTTGCATTTGAAACCAATCATATTTATTGTCTAGCTCTTCCGAAGATTTTAATTCAATTTTATCTCCTCGAATCTTGAGCAGTTGGTTATATGACATTTCTCTTTTATCGTCGGATTCAGCTGTTATTTTTATTACTTCTGCTGGCACTATCCACAGCGGACCCGGACAATAAGCCATGTCTGTGAGGCAGAAGTTGCCATTTTAGTCTATTATTTTAGATTTTATATATTTTAAATTGGTCTTTGCTTGTTTTTATTGTTGATTTTTTTAATGGTGTAACCCGCCCTGAGCCTGTCCTACAAATATCGTAAATGAAATCAGAAACAGAAATGCATACACATAATTATTTTTTCCTTTATTTTGAGATTAAACGATCTCTAAAAGATCTTTTAGAAAGATTAGATGGTCTCACACACCCACATCTGAGATATTCAGGGATGTTCTGGGTGCGACTATGTTATCGGTCCATTTGCATGAAATCCACATGACCATGCCCAATTTGTCATTCCTGACGGTATATGAGTGTTTCTCTGAGCCTAGAAGGAATTTCCCATAGATGTATTTGTATATAAACTGTGAACTATCAACTGTTTCAAAGTTCCCCCCCCCCCCCCCTGGGCACCAGCCTATCTTTCTGTCAAGGATGGGGCACAGTTGAGAGAGTAAAACTTGTCCATGTCTTGCAAATCTGGAAACTAGAACAAGTCATCACGACTGATGCCTGTTCAATCCGTACTTCTAGTCAGTGCCAGTGCCAGGATTTCTGGCACCCTAGGTGGCAAGGGGCCCTTAGTTCCTTTTTAAAAATAAATAAATAAATAGTCTTTATTTGTTATTCTATTTAGTCCATTACAACAAATATTTGTATTTTCAACACGCCCTTCCTCCCTCCCCTCCCACCCTTTACTCCTAGTCTCTTCCCCCCCAGCCATGGGCACAAAGTCTTAGTCTTCCAATGAATGTCCGCCCTTCCTTCTATCGCTGTCCAATCTAGGTAGGTCTTCCATCTGGTCGTAATTTCCTTGGTTTTCACATCCCATGTTGTCTCCTTGTTAAGTACTGCCACAATGTCTGACTGTATAAATTCAATCAAACAATTGCGCCAGATTTCTACTGTCCATTTACTTTTGTCCTTCCAACCCAAAGCGATGACTGCCTTACCCGCCAATACCATAGCCTTGACTAAATTTTGCATGCTCCTGTCTATTATCGGGCCACCTGGGGGCCCTTAGTTCCAAGTGCCTCTGAGCTCACGAGCTGCCCCACCACCCCTGCTCAGACTTTCTAGGTGTGAGCGGGGGTGGTTCTATCGGTGCGTGTGTGTGCAGAGTGAGGGACAGAGATATGTACAATAGTGAGCTCCGGTAAGAAAGTGAGCCACACACCTGCAACTAGTATTAAAACAGTGTATTTACAGAATATATACAAAGTAACTAGTGCAGTGACAAACATAGATCTCAGTGACAAAGTGCTCCGCCAGCATCCACCTCTCAAGTGAGAGAACTATAGACAGGCAATGCAGTCCTTATATATGTACATCAGCTAATCAAGGCAGTCCATAATCTTGCTGACTCCAGCAGGTACTTTCCCTTTGTCCTTGTCCAGCCAGAACCGGCTTGCTGACAAGGCCACTCTGACCTGACCTGTCAGATAGATCCTGCTGGCATGTTGCTCCTGTCAGGCTGTGTAAAGGAGGACTCCATATACACCGACAGGTTCGTGCACTGGTAGGTGCTTGGAGTCCGGACCCCCTTGCCACGGTGCATCCATTGCAGCACTGCCCCCTCTGCCCTGCTCAGCCTCTTTTCCACTGGACAGCAGCAAGGGCAAGCACTGCCGCAGCAGGAGTGCCATGGCAAGGGAGGGCTGGCTTTGAGGGCCTCCCAGTGCATGCATTGCCCTGCCCCTGCTCGGCCTTCCCGGGTCTATCAGGCCCAGGAAGGCTGAGCAGGGGTGGGGCATCATGTGCACTGCCTGGGAGGCAATTGGAGCTGGTCCTCCCTTGCTGTGGCACCTCCACTGCCTCTGCTAAGCCCCTTCCATCCCCACCACCTTCCTGGGTAGCAGCGAGGGTGAGCATGGCAGCAGCAGGGCACGCAGCAAGGGAAGACGGGCTCTGAGCACCTCTCAGGCCCAGTGTACATGCTGCCCTGCTCCACTCAGCCTTCCCAGGTCTGAAGCACAGACCCCGGAAGGCTAAGCAGGGGCAGGGCAGGGCGTGCAGTGTGAGGCACTCCCTTGCCGCAGTGCTGACCTCCAACCCCCGCTCAGCCCCTTCTCTGCTGCTGCCTGGGCATGTGTGGGTGGCAGGGCAGGGGCACTGGGGGCAGCAGGGTTCCCACCACCTGCCCCTCAGGCCAAGCGGAACCTTAGACGGCTGCCTGCCTAGCCTACCGGGTTGCGCCAGGCCTGCTTCTAACGCACAAATTTCTGTAACACCACTCTGATCTATTTGGGTTGGTGCTACTGAATATATCAACAAGCCCCATGGCACAGAGTGGTCAAGCTGCAGTCCTGCAGTCCTAAGCTCTGCTCACGACCTGAGTTTGATCCCAGTGGGAAGCTGAGTTCAGGTAGCCGGCTCCAGGTTGACTCAGCCTTCCATCCTTCCGAGGTCGGTCAAGTGAGTCCCCCAGCTTGCTGGGGGGGGGGGAAGTGTAGAGGACTGGGGAAGGCAATGGCAAACCACCCCGTAAAAAGACTGCCGTGGAAACATTGTGAAAGCAACGTCACCCCAGAGTCGGAAACGACTGGTGCTTGCACAGGGGACTACCTTTACCTTTTTACTGAATATATTGCCTCTAAGATTTTTATCACAGATTCTTCTTTCTCTACAGGGTTTTGTAGCCGGAATCACGGCCATTCCACCAACCTGAAACTGGTTCAAACGTGCAGTGAGTGGACTAGGCATTGTAAGTGACCGTCTCACAAGTCCCCCTCCCCCACAGTGCATCTTGGGCTTTCCCATTTTCAGCTATTGAGAGCCGCTTGCTGATGGTAGGATTTGGCTGTAAATGCAGCTGTCAAGTGCAGCCCCTCCTCACAACCACCACATGAATCTTGACTCCTCTAGCCCCTTCCTGGATTCAGTGCTCTGAATATCACAAACAGCCTGAGTTAACAGCAGATAAGACACATTCTACTTGGGCATCTGGGCAGACAAAACAAGAGTATCATATCAACAGAATACTACTGGACAAACAAACATGACCATGGGAGTGTAATCCTCTCCTTTGCAAGGGGGGGGGGCGGGAATCTTGTTGACTGTGATTTTTCAGAATTTCGACTACCACATCCCTAGGGCAGTGCCCCTCTCCTATTTTTAGCAACAGAAGGACGCTTCTTCTGAATTAAAATTGGACATATATTTCACTCTTGTACCGTAACAAGGTTTCGAGTTTGTAACCCCAAAATGGCCTGACTTCTTTGGACTCCAGCTGTTGTTCTCTGCATGAGTCACTAATCTGGCTTCTTAATTCAAAGACTGCAAGCTCAGAGCACTGAATCAGGCGGAAATCTAACAGTCCACATTCTCTGAGGTCAAATGAATTTTATCTGTCACTCTAGACACTAAATTACCTCTTCTCAGCAGAGGCTGATTGAAAGAAAGGAATACCAGAGTAATCAATCACTCAGAGAAACAGCGGGCAGCTTCCTTTATGAGTTTGGACTTTGGAAGGGCTGGCACCAGGGGCTCTGGCACCCTAGGCCCTGCCCCTGGCCTTGCCAGACCTGGGAAGGTGAGGGTGGCAAGGCATGCCTGTGCTCCTCAGAACCTGCCTTCCCTTGCATAACAGTGCTTCGTATTCCAAATGTGCCTATGTCGTAGATCCAAGCAGGGGCTTTACAATAACTGACCATTCTGACCCTGGCTCAGCATTTGTTTTCCTTCCTGTGGCTGCATTCTGAGTCAGCAATTTCATTGACCGCATGACCGCAGAACACTATCCATATTGGTGCCACTCTTTGGAGCAATTTGGTGTCACCGGCAGAGTTGGCTCACCCTTGAATAAAATACTGGATGGACAAATTACATAGCACCATTCCCAGTTTCAGTCCCTGCCCCATTTCCCTCTGCTTTATCTTAAGTACTTCTTGCGCATCCTATTTTTTTATCCAAGGGGGACCCAAAATGACTTACAGCATTCTTCCACCCTTACATTCCCTCTTTCATCTGGAGCAACACTGTTTCAATGACTCACTATGAATTTAGACAGATTGTGAGGTGGAGGACAGGAAGGGGTAATAATAATAATAATAATAAATTTATTCTTATATCCCGCCCTCCCCCGCCGAAGCGGGCTCAGGGCGGCTCACAGGACATGGCATATACCATGAATTACAATAATTTGTGAGCCAGTGCTTGGCTCTTGTGGCTCTTTCTTATATGCTCCAGTAACACCAATTGCCACTTGGGGGTCAGGAAGGACTTTTCCTCCAGGCCAGATTGGCCCAGAGATCCTGGAGGGTTTTTCGCCTTCCTCTGGGCATAGACCGGGAGGGTCGCTGTGGGAGCTGGGGTGGGGAAGTAGTGAATTTCCTGCTTCGGGGGTTGGACTAGATGACCCTGGAGATACCTTCTAGCTTTGTTTCTATTTTATCTTCCCTGCTTGGCAGGGAAAGAAGCAGAATACAAATCTAATAAATGGATCTGTTCTCCACCAGCAGCAAAGCCTGCAGTGAAGGGTCACATGGCATGTGTTGACATACTATAACCTGACTACTGTTCACCCCACAGTTGGTTTGCTTCACTCTCATGCAGCAGGCTCCGCCCAAAACCCAACTGTCTCCTGGTCTTGCTTGGCTTGCACTAAGTGGTTTGTACTAACTACAGTCCTGCCTTATCTCCGGACTGACCTTAAACTTATTTAGAAAATATGGCATTTTCCTAGGGAGTTATGGCTGATAGAAAACAGTCACCTGGAGCTCAGTTCCACAAACAAAAGGCAGAAAGATCTAAGGTGCGAGCAAAGCAAGAGGGGTTCTCCACAAATAGTTAGCCTTGTCTAGGGTGGCACCAATTGCGAGAGTGATGTAGCGCCTCCAATGTCCAGGCATGCTGAATCACTCAGTCTTGGTCCATCAAAGGCAGTATTGTCAGCTCTCCATGGTCTCAGGCTGATCTTTCACATCACCTGTTGCCAGACCCTTTGCTGAGATATTTGTTTTAAATCAGAGGTGATTTGCATGCATAAAAGGGGACAAGACTTCTGCCTACCAAAAGGAATAAAGTTTACAAGTTCAAAATATCAGGGAAAGGCACACGGGACAAAAGAAAATAAAACAATGCATTCTACATTGCTTACTACATCCTTACAGCTACATGGCTACTTCTAAGAATGGTGGTCCTTCGCTTTCTTCTTCCCACAGAGCACAGGGTACGGAAGGACAGCTGTTTAGCTTGCATACAAGATCAAAGCATTCTTATGCACAAAGGTGTTAACGAACCAATACAGAAGTTACATGTCAAACAATTTCATCCTGGATTTCCCCAGGCTTACTTCAGCCAATTCCTAATTGGATATAAACTACGATACATCATATCCCGTTTTCCAGCAAACAACATCTGTTTTTATTTATTTATTTAATTTTGTTGACTTATATGCCACCCTTTCCTGTGAATAGATTCAGGGTGGATAATGACATAGATGAAAACAATTAAAATGTACAGATTAAAACCAAATAACGATACAATAAAACCAAACAGTAATATACACCATAGTTTCCATTGGGCACATTCTACAAATCAATACAGGTAAAGGCCCAGGAATATAATAGTAAGATGGTAACAATAAGTTGGTAAAAATAAGATAGCATCCCAGCAAGGGAGGCCAAACAGATGGAATAAGGACACCCTCTGCCTCAACCAAAGGCCTGGTGGAATAGCTCCGTCTTGCATGCCCTATGAAAAGCTAATAAATCAGATAGGGCCCAGATCTCCATGGAGAGCTGATTCCACCAGGCCAGGACCAAGGCTGAAAAGGCCCTGGTTGAGGCAAGTCGGACGTCCTTCAGGCCAGAGATGGTCAGACGATGCTGTAAAGCAGATTGCAGCCATCTCCTGGGTGCCTATGGGGAGAGGCGGTTCCGCAGGTATGTCAATCCCAGTCCTCATAAGGCTTTAAATGTCAAAACCAGAACCTTGAAGCAGATCTGGTACTCAACTGTGCAATTAGTACCAGGGCCAGCGCGTGGGTGTCGGCGAAGTAGGTGGCCACTTTGCCGCAGGGGTGGGAGAGAGCACCCCTGCCCCACCGACCTGAACCTGGCTCAGTCATCCCTTGCTGGGCAGCAGCAGGAGCAACTTTCAGCTGCTCTTGGGGGGAAGGGAGGCGGCCCTGGCATCTGCCCCTCCCGAACACGGCTCGGCCTCGTCCCTTGCTGGGCAGTGGCAGGAGTGACTTTAGGCTGCTCTTGGTTGGGGGGAGGGGGGCGGCCTCTGGGACCCCGGCCTCCACCCTTCCCAAACGTGGCTCAGCTCGTCCATTGCCTGTCCCTCTCCCTTTTCAGCGGGAGCCAGCAAGAGGCTGCCATTTTCCCGGCTCCCTTTGAAGAGGGAGAGAGCCAGGCTGAGTGTTTGCGCAAAGCGTGCACGGCCCGATGACGTCACATAGAACATAGAAGGGAGTGCCAGAGCAGGGTGCGGCGTGGGGCACCAGAAACCCTAGTGCCAGGCCTGACTAGTACAGCACCGGTTGAATCCTTGCCTGGAAAGGCAATGCAGTTAACAGCTGTGCTGCTGCATTTTGCACCAACTGGTGTTTCCAGATCAGCTCCAAGGGCAAGCCTGCATCCAGCAAGTTACAGTAATCCAATCTGGAAGTGACTGTCACATGGATTGCTGTAACTAAGTCCTGGGGGATAGGTAGAGTTGTTGCTGTCTGATTTGCTGAAGGTAGTAAAAGGCAGATCGAGCAACCACTGTGACCTGGGCCTCCAGGAAAGTGGGGCATCCAGTATCATACCTCAGCTCTTTATCTTCTGAGCTGGCACAAGAGATGCACCATCCAGGGATGGAAGCCCAACTCTAATCCCGCTTGGCTCAAGTGTAGGACCTCCATCTTTGCTGGATTAAGCTTCAGCTGACTTTGCTGCAACCACCCAGCCCAAAACCTCGAGCAATCAGGGCAAGGGTGCGCATATAGATGTTAAACATCATTGGCGAGAGAATAGCTCCCTGAGGCACACTACATTTGAGTGGATGCTGCAGGGAGGTCTGCTTGCCAAGCGCCACCCTTTGTCGCCGACCACAGAGAAAGGAGGAGAACCACTGTAAGGCAACCCCCTGAATTCCAATGTTGGCAAAGTAGTGGGTCATTAGATAGTAGTTGACTGTTTTGAATGCTGCTGATAGATCTTAAAGCAGCAGCAGCAGCAGCACTGACTTGCCTTAATTCTGATGCCTTCTGAGGTCATCTGTGAGAACGACCAAAACAGTCTCCATCCCATGACGTGGACGGAAGCTGGACTGGAATGGGTTGAGGGTAGAATGTTAACCCTATAATGGCTGAAATGCAAATATCTTCTTGTCAAACAGATGCTCTAGCCACAGCACCTTCCCAAATATTTCTCATGGCTTGCCATCTCATGACAAGGTTATACTGGTTTCACACCACTGCTAGTTGTGTGTAAAACTAATTCTTGGGACAATGCTGCAGGGGCTTGACTTGAACCTGGACAGCAGTGGCTTGAGATCAGGAAGTCACAGGTGTACCTTGCTTGTTGCAATAAAATACCTTGAATCTGTCGTGGGAATTTTGGTATTAGATTGATCTGTTTGTCTCCTATCTAGTTATGCTGTGCATTTTGTCATGAATGTGTTCAATAGTGTTCAGAGGCATTGGTTAAATACAAGTCATTCTCCCAATCTGTTTGGTTCATGACAAACAGCTGCAAACACCTGCCAAACTGATTTGTGTTGAGTTTCTGTAAAAAACTATGCATGCGCAAAGATGCTGCTGATTCAAACTAACTGATGGTCAGCAGCATCATTGAGAGCTACTTAGATGATCACTGAAGGCCAGTATTTTAATGATATGCTGCATTTATTAGTAACTGATTTATAAGATTTGTGAGTAATATAATTATCCATTTGATGGAGCAGCTGTGCAGCAGGGAATGGAAGGGGTGACTGCGCCGAGTGACTTGGACTGGGCTGAGTGACTTAAGAGTACATACTCTTCAAAAGGCAGTTCCACTATGCCACATCAGTAGGAAGGAATTCAGTGAAGAATTACAATGAAGTAATGCATTAAGAGCCAGTTTGGTGTAGTGGTTAAGTGTGCGGACTCTTATCTGGGAGAACCGGGTTTGATTCCCCACTCCTCCACTCGAACCTGCCAGCATGGCCTTGGGTCAGCCATAGCTCTGGCAGAGGTTGTCCTTGAAAGGGCAGCTGAATTGAGAGCCCTCTCCAGCCCCACCCACCTCACAGGGTGTCTGTTGCGGGGGAGGAAGGTAAAGGAGATTGTGAGCCGCTCTGAGACTCTTCGGAGTGGAGGGCGGGATATAAATCCAATATCTTCTTCTTAAAAATCAGCAAATAAATCAATTATTCATCAAATTGACCACTGAAAAATCAGGTCCTTGTTCTTGACAGGTGAACAGGGCACTAACTTGAGCATCTCTACTTACGTCCTTGGTTGGTGTGGGGATGCATCCTGTTCAAAATTTACAAAAGATAACTTCCAAGGTCAAGTCTCAAGAAATGTAATTTACAAGACCCAGGCACTGTACAATAGACACAAACGTTCTCCAAGAAGTTCAAATCCTCTGTGAATTTTGAGGTATGGTGGGTTGTTTCCATATAGTATTAAAGAACAGATTTTTATTGCTGGGGATAGTTGTTGCCATATTTCTTAACACGGGATAATATTCAATGGCTAATTTTTAATGGTGTTTAGCATGAAAAGTGTTTGATAGCATTCAGCAGTGTTTTGAATTTGATTCATTCAGGTGGGCAGCCATGTTGGTCTGAAGCAACAGAACAACGTTTGAGTCCAGTGATACCTTTAAGACCAACAGAGTTTAACTCTGCGTATAAACTTTCATGTGCACGCAGACTTCTTTAGATACATTGAAATAAACTTCTTCAAGCCTCAATAAGTGTGCAGGCACAAGAAAACTTATACCCAGAATTAAACTTCATTGGTCTTAAAGGTGCTGGTCTTAAAGGTACTGTTTTGACAGCATAAGAAGACTGAAACACAGTGGTGTTTGGCAACATTTCACTGATGGTTGCTTCTGAGTTTTCATAGTGATGCCTACCAAAATCAAAATTTTGAAATTTTGAAAAAAAAAGATTGTAGCTTTTGGGGCAAATATTAACGCCAAGTTTTTATTCACAGGGCTTACCTGGCCATGACACTTCCAGAGCATCACCTCTTGCGTAACCTAGGATGGTTATACTTGAACTGTAGGTCAGGATGATGCAGAGTTGATTTCTGTTGCCCCAGAAGGTTGGACCAGAACCAATGAATTGAAATAAAATCTGAAGAGTTTTCAACTAAACATTATCTTGATTTCAGTAAGGCTTTTGATAAGGTTCCACATACTATTCTTGTTGACAAGTTGGTAAAATGTGGTTTGGATCCTGTTACAGTTAGGTGGATCTGTAACTGGTTGACAGATCGCACCCAAAGAGTGCTTGCGAATGGTTCCTCATCCTCTTGGAGAGGAGCGACAAGTGGAATGCCTCAAGGATCTGTCCAGGGACCTGTTTTGTTGAACATCTTTCCACATGATTTGGATGAAGGCATAGAAGGAATGCCTATTAAATTTGCAGATAATGCTAAATTGGGAGGGGTTGCAAATACAGTAGAAGACAGAAACAGGATACAGGGAAAAGAAAGGATACAGGATGACCTTGACAGGCTGGAAAACTGGGCTAAAATCAATAAAATGAATTTTAACAGAGATAAATATAAAGATCTGCATTTAGGTAGGAAAAATCCAATGCATGGTTATAGGATGGGGAGACTTGTCATAGCAGTAGTATGTGTGAAAAGGATCTAGGGGTCTTAGTGGACCATACACTGAACATAAGTCAACAGTGTGATGCAGTGGCTAAAAAGGCAAATGCAATTTTGGGCTGTATTAACAGAAGTCCAGAAGTTCACGTGTCCAGATCACGTGAAGTGATATCACTTTACTCCGCTCTGGTAAGACCTCGCCTGGAGTATTGTGTTCAGTTTTGGGCACCACATTTTAAGAAGGATATGGAAAAGCTGGAATGGGTCCAGAGAAGAGTGACGAAGATGGTAAGGGGTCTGGGGACCAAGTTCTATGAAGAAAGGTTGAAGAAGCTGGGCCTGGAGAGGAGGCGGCTGAGAGGTGATGTGGTCACCATCTTCAAGTACTTGAAGGGCTGTCATCTAGAGGATGGTGTAGAATTGTTTTCTGTGGCCCCAGAAGGTAGGACCAGAACTAATGGGTTGAAATTAAATCAAAAGAGTTTCCGTCTCAACATTAAGAAGAACTTCCTGGCTGTTAGAGCGGTTCCTCAATGGAACAGGCTTCCTCAGGAGGTGGTGGGCTATTCTTCTTTGGAAGTTTTTAAACAGAAGCTAGATGGCCATCTGACAGCAATGTTGATTCTGAACCTGGGTGGTGGTGGTAGTATTTGTGAGTTTCCTGCATTGTGCAGGGGATTGGACTAGATGACCCTGCAGGTTCCTTCAGACTCTATGATTTTGTTCTATGATCCAAGAGTGGGTTATTATCTCAGGTGGATTGCAAGTCCAGTAGGAAAGAAAAGAAACAAAGAAAGCCTAGAGAAGAAGATATAGGAAATGTGGGGTGGTCTCTGCATAACATTCCAGATGGCAATGAAATACATCCTGTCGCTCAGTAAACTGGAGAGCCAGTTTGGTGTAGTGGTTAAGTGTGCGGACTCTTATCTGGGAGAACCGGGTTTGATTCCTCACTCCTCCACTTGCGCCTGCTGGAATGGCCTTGGGTCAACCATAGCTCTGGCAGAGGTTGTCCTTGAAAGGGACGCTGCTGTGAGAGCCCTCTCCAGCCCCACCCACCTCACAGGGTGTCTGTTGTGGGGGAGGAAGGTAAAGGAGATTGTGAGCCGCTCTGAGACTCTTTGGAGTCTCTTCTTCTAATGGTACATCTTTATAAATGCTAAATGTGAAAAAGAAAATATAAACTTGTACAATGTAAATTTAGGTGAAATTATTGCATTTTATGCTTTGTAACATACAGTTATTTTGTAAATATGTCCCAAAGAGTAAAGTAAGTTTAAAAGTAGGGGAATGGTTTCATATGATGGGTTTCTGTGCATGCTGTATTCACAATTCAATGGTTTTAAAGGAAATCAAAGTACCGTACATTTATATTAGAAAATGTATTTGATTAAAAATTCATTTTGATTGCATTATTTACTGTATTATATATATTTTTAAAAAATCTGTGTAATATGCCTTGAGTTTCAGACCAACTATAAATGAAAGAAAAGAAAGGCAATCTATAATATAATAAAACCACTTTCATCTTGGCAAAACTGAGCAACCTGATGGGTCGAGACTGTGCGGGACTGTGGTGCATAAATCTTTGGCCTATCAAACTATCAATAACTTTATTTAATTCCACTTTTAATTTCAGTAGAAGAAGAAGATATTGGATTTATATCCCGACCTCCACTCCGAAAAGTCTCAGAGCGGCTCACAATCTCCTTTACCTTCCTCCCCCACAACAGACACCCTGTGAGGTGGGTGGGGCTGGAGAGGGTTCTCACAGCAGCTGCCCTTTCAAGGACAACCTCTGCCAGAGCTATGGCTGACCCAAGGCCATTCCAGCAGGTGCAAGTGGAGGAGTGGGGAATCAAACCCGGTTCTCCTAGATAAGAGTCCGCACACTTAACCACTACACCAAACTGGCTCTCCACACCAAACTTGCATGCCATTTGTTGAGTCTACTCCTCTCTCCCACCCAAGTGACTGTTGCTAGCCAGCAAAGCTGATTTTGTCAGTAAAAGGCAACCAGTCTTAGTTCTGGCAGTTACTGGCTCTCCCTACTCTCCCATTGGTTGAGCTGCATGCTGCACTGATTCACAGAAAGAAAGAAACACTTCCCTCGATTGACTGAGGAAGGGAGGAGTAAGGAAACAGCCAGAAAAGTGCTTCCCTTGATGAGCTGGGGACTCCTCCCTATCCTCCTCTGGAAAGCCTCCAAAGAGCTTAGAGCAGGGAGAAAATGGCGGCGTGGCAGCACTCTTGTGCGCCACCTGTTGCTCTCTCGTCCCCTGCCCTTCTGCACGATGACATCACTTTTGGTGACATCATGAAGCCGCATATGCGCTGTGCGGCTGCGCACAATGAGCTCCATAAAGGGAACTTGTGGGGGGTGGGCGGCGCTGGGGTCTGCCTCGAGCGGCAGAACCCCTCGTGCCGGCCCTGGCGCACTTGTCTCGAACTTTATGGTGAATGCTAGAGCATTGCCTACAGCATGATGATGTCACTTGTGAGTCAAACCAGACACTGCATGCTCATGCAGGGATGACTGTCATGCCCCCCCCCATTTAAACTTGCCAGTTTCCTCCTGCTGACCTGCTGAGTGGGATCAGGCAGGGGCAGCAAGGGATCTCCCGCCAGAAGCAGGCATATAGGAAGCCTAAGAATAGGTAGAATATCTGAGTAAACATGGATAGGGAGAGACCAGGAAGATCGACATTTTAAGTTCAAATAGTTTTAGTAGCAGAGCTGAGCACACATTTCCTTAAAACTGGAGAGGGGTTGCTATGTTGGTCAGTTGTAGCAAAACAAAACAAAAGTTCATTTGTTTCGCAAGGAAGAGGTGCGGATAGGTTAATTAATTCACATTAGATTTTCTTCATATTATATTTATTTATAAATTCAGTTTCTAAACTGCCCTCTCCCATAGTTGGGGTTAAGGGTGGTATTGAATATTCAAAGAGATACAATCATAAGCAGGTTAAAAACAATAAAACAAGTTAAAAACAACAAAACAGGTACAATAACCATTCCAGATGGCATCTAAAAGCCAGATTTATCCTTACTCCAAGGGGTAGAGAAATGAAGGTAGGCAAGGCAAACAAAGACTATTGCTGTCAGGGGCATAGACTTTTCAATTTCCCGGGCTGGGGCCCAGTCAGAGGCATTTGATCCAGTGACATCATAGGGTGGAGCCAGTGACATCACAGGGAGGGGCCTCCATCATCACTACCTATGAATTTATGGAGAAGCTTCCTCCCCATAAATTTAGGGAGCACCCCCCCCCCCAACAATGCCCATGGACCGGACCAAACCCAGGAAAAGGTGGGAGTTGGCCAGTGGTTATAGTGGTATCTCAGAGGTCTCTTGCTGTGTCCTGTTTTTGAGATTCACTTTTAGAATAGTCACTTTAAGATCTGCAAATATACATATCATGTGCTCATAGAATTGGATCCCCTGTTCCAAAGTTTTTGAAACTTGGATGGTGTTTTGAAGAGAGGCACCGAATGCTATGCTGAAAATTTAGTGCCTCTACCTCAAAAACCAGCCCCTCCAGAACTCTAGATACCCACAGATCAATTTATCATTATACCCTATGGGAATGATCTCCATAGGGAATAATGGAGTGTCCAGCAGACATTTCCCTTCCACCTGCTGTTTTCTGATGACCCTGAAGCAGGGGGAGGGCCTCCAAACTGAGGGATCCCCTGCCCCCAACTGGGGATTGGCAGCCCTATGCCTAGATGGTGAACAGTTATCAATACACATCTACTTGACCAAGTCTTTAAGAGTGTAGTCATTTTGAGAAGAAAAAAAGGCTTGCTGGGGCCATTAATTTTCAAAAGGATCTGGTTCAGCATCCACTTAAATGAATGTAAACAATCACAGGCTTGAAGAAGACACAAAGTATCTATCTGCCAAAAGAACCCCCAAATATTATAGCAATATGTATGCAACATAGCAATACAGTGTTATTCCTCCCCTCAATCATTAACTAGTTGAACAAAGTTTGAGACCAGTAACACCTTTAAGACAAACAAAGTTTTAGCTCTATTAGCATTTCTAAGAAGCTGGGGTTGTAAAGTCATTAACACCACTAACTACTTTGCAGCCCAGAGGGAAAATCACACATGGACACTACCACCCCATTCATGCCTTTGAAGATAATAATCTCTCCTCCTTGAAAATTTAAATTAGAAGCCCAGAAGTCCTGTGTTGGTTGCCCGAAGTGGGCTTAGCCCCCGCTGGGAAAATCTGGGGGGGGGGGCTCAAGCCCCGGAGCCCCCACATAGTTTATGCCTATGATTGCTGTCCTCAACTGTACCCAGACAGTTTAGGGCCTTAAAGGTTAATACTAAAATCTTGAGCTTGATCTGATATTCTACCTATAGCCAGTGCAGCTGGCAGAGTGCTGTCTGAATGTCTGCTGTCCATGGGGTTCTGGTAAGAACTTGCACCACTGCATTCTGGACTAGTTGTAAGTTCCAAGTCATCCTCAAGGGTAGCCTTGTGTAGAGTTGAGTTACAGTATTCTAGTCTGGAGGGAACCATTGCATGGATTACTGTGACTAGGTCAGGGAGTGACAAGAAGGGGGCCTGTTGCATGACCTGGTGCAGCTGAAGAAACACCAGTCTGGCAACATTAGTGATCTGGGTCTCCATCAGCAAAGAGGCATTCAGGAACACACCCAGGCTCTTTACAGTGGCATTAATTTAGTATGCAGTCAAGCATGATATTTTTGTGCATTAATTTAGTATGCATTTTGTGTTCATACTTCCACCCCCCCTCTTTTCTATTATCCCTCTTTTCTGAATAAAGATCTCTCTTCAAAGTTCCCCCACCTGTGGACTCTCAAGGATGCAGGATATGCAAGTAATCTTCCTATTGTAAAGCAAGAAGTGCCTCTCCCCCGAGTTCCCATATATATCAACAAGGCAGGAATGTGTGGGAACCGAGAGATGTTATAGTATCCAAATGGGTAGTTATAGTATACTTTGAACCTTCTATGTAATTCACATCTGTATGTTATGTTTTGAAGCTATCTGAACTTTGTCTTTGAAGTAGCCTTTAAGATGCCATGCTATGTAACATTCTGTATCACTTCCAAAGTATCGTTCCTTGGGCAAGTGTTGGATTATCAATAAAAAGAGTCTTTGATTTAAATAATAGCTCGATTATTTGAAATACCGATGCTTGACATTTTGGAAGTGATCCTTTTTGGGATTCTAACTGACCTGGCAACTTTCTAACCGTATGGCGGAAAGAACACCAGACAACGGTAGACTCCCTACATCCCCTGAGAGGAGATGAGGGGAATGCAGAGAGGAGGAAACCGGAGTACGGACCCCTCCGTGGCATATCCTAGATGCCCGTAGAGCAGCGGGGAGAGGGTCTCCCCTGCATATCCAACAACTCCTCGTCACACCCCAGGACTGGGTGCCCAGAACATCTACCACACTCATGGACGAGGCATCGGCATGGAGAGAAGCGATCTTGGCATGGCCGTCACGGAGGGTGAAAGTGACGAGCAAGAGTAGCCAAGATGGCGCATGATCTGGGGGCGGTGGAGATCGCGATGAACCCCAATCAGACAAGGGAGAAGAGTATGACAACCCTAACCCTCCATGGCCAGATGATGATGACAACGGCCCCGAGCCTAAGGGTAAGGGAGTTGTCCAGACGTTGAGGAGCGAGATGGCTGAAATGGCAAAATGCTTATGGGAGGAGATGCAAGCCAACACCACCTTCATGGCACAAGAGATGAGACGGCAGCTGGAGAAGGTACTGCCCCCAGTAGATCCGAGAGGGACCCAACTACTCCCTCCCAGGAGGCAGCCGGCAGCACCACAACCTCCATTGTCACTAGCTCCATGAGATTATGGCAGAGGGAGGGAGCTGGATGCTACTTTCGATGGGGAGCCGGAAGAAGTAGAATACTTTCCCATCCAAGCCAACAGCTATATGCATTATTGGGGGAACACCTTCCCTGACAAATTCAGCCAAGTGGATTATCTGGGGTCAAAACTGAAAGGGGCCGCCAAGCACTGGTACATAAGCCTGTATGAAACCAGGAGCCCTGAATTGGATACTGTAGCAGCTTTCCTACAAGCCTTGCTGATGCTGTATGAAGACACCTTCTAAAAACCTGAGCCCTCACCACCTTGCAAGACCTACAACAGGGATCAAAATCAGTGAGAGAGTATGCGTCCGAATTCAGAGCGAACACGGCTAAGGTGAGGGGATGGAACGAACTAATGAAAATAGAGCAGTTCCAGAGGGGCCTAAATGCGAGCGTGTTGGATCGGGCATTGCAACAACCTCACCCTACCATGCTGGTGGGGTGGGTGCAATTAGCCAGTGAGGTCGAAACCAACATGAAAAAAGTGGCCCTGCAATGACAGCAGCAGCAAGGAGGAAAGGGGGGACATGAGTCTTGGTCCGGGGCAAAACCCGATGGGAAAAAAGCGAACCCTGCAGGAGGAGCTACCAAACCAGCCACCCCATGGCGTTGCTTCCATTGTGGAGACCCGAATCACTTGGCCACAAATTGCCCTGAGCGACCTCGAGGCCCCCCCTTACTCTGAAGCCCGGCACCCCTAAACCGAAGAAGAACAAGGGATGCCAGAAGGACTCCGCCAAAGGGAGCACCATTGCTGCCATCCCAGCGGATGAAGAAACCATCATCATTGATGAGCTGAGCGAGATGTCCTGGGAGGATGAGCCGGCGGGAAATGGGGACGACCTGCACTGAGAGGTGCCGAGCAGCGGGTCGCAGAACTAACGGCACCACTAAGGGTGAGGATAACTGGAACTTTATTTTTCATTCCCCTGACATTGTTGAACCCAAACTTAAAAGTGATTTATCCATGTTTGGACCCTAATCGATTCTGGGTATATGAGAGACATAATCACCCCTAAGCTGGTGGAAACCCTGGGCCTCCATAAAACATTACTACCACACCCCATTCCGTTTGAGCAAATGTATGGGACTATAATGAAAGGGGAACCATGTGTGGAACAAATGCAAGAGGTGCCGGTGGGGGTAGAAAACCACTGGGACACTGAACTCTTTGTAATAGCCCCCTCCTTGTCCTTCGACATCGTATTAGGGGTAGGGTGGTTAGCAAAGCATGAACCTGATATTAAATGGGAAGAACAAACCATAGACTTTACTGATATAAAGTGTGAGCATCATCACTGGGACAGAGGCTGGGGAGCCGAGCCTCCTCCTAGGAAAGAAAAACTGTGTTTGACAATAGAGGAGGTGCAGTCAATCCTCAAAGAATACAGAGACTTGAAAAGAGTATTTAGTGAAGAGGAGGCAAATGAACTTCCTCCCCACAGAGACACTGATTGCGCTATAGAACTCATTCCAGGTCAGGAGCTCACCAGAGCTAAGCTCTACTTGACGGGATGGGCAGAGAAAGTCGAATTAAGGAAATTATTGGACAAAAATTTAAAAAGAGGTTTCATTCGGCCAGCCATGGCCCCTCATGCCGCTCTGGTGCTCTTCAGGAAGAAGAAGGATGACGGGTTTTGGCTTTGCACAGATTTTTTAGGGATTAATGGGATTTCCACCTTGAACGCTTACCCCATACCCCTGATCAAAGATCTGCTGAGCACAGTATCAGAGGGGAGAATTTTCACCAAGCTAGACTTACGAGACGCATACTTTCAGGTGCGCATAAAAGAGGGAGATGAATGGAAAACAGCTTTCAATACCCCCTGGGCAAATTTGAATACTTAGTCATGCCCTTTGGATTGCAAGGGGCACCTGGAGTATTTATGAACTAGTTCTACGAAATACTTGTACAAAGGGGTCGTGGTGTACCTGGTATAATTATTTATTCCAAGGATTTACAATCGCATGTGAAATTAGTACGGGAAGTCCTAAGCACTCTATATGAACACCAACTGTATGCCAAGTTGTCAAAATGTAAATTCCACAAAACAGAACTCGACTATTTAGGGTACCGTGTGTCAAAACGAGAGTTAACCATGGATCCTGCCAAAATCCAAGCAGTGTTGGATTGGGAACCCCTGAGGACATGTAGACAGCTCCAACCTTTCCTCAGTTTCGCAAATTTTTACCATAATTTCATACAAGGATTTGTGCAAACGATGTTACCCCTGACTGACCTTTTAAAGACTAAAGGAAAAGGGGCTGAAGCCAAAAGGCCAACAGCTAAATTAGAATGGACAACCAAATGCCAAGAAGCCTTTAATAAATTAAAAAGACTGTTTACCAATGAACCTATCTTCATTCATCCCAATGAGCTAAAACCCAATGAAAAGGGAGGGTTAAAGCCTTGTGCATATATCTCTAAAAATTTTTCCCAAGAGCAATGGACTTGGTCCATTTGGGATAAAGAGGCGTTCGCGGTGGTTTTTGCATTGAAAACCTGGCAGTCATGGTTAGAAGGGGCACGGGTGCTGTTCGAAATCTGGACAGACCACAAAAATCTAGAGGCACTCATGGGATGCAGGCAATTGACAGAAAAGCAAATTTGCTGGGTGGGCTTTTTCACCAAGTTTGATTTTACCCTAAAACACATCCCGGGTTCAAAGAATTTCTTAGCTGATGCATTGTCTCGACTTCCCCAACATAATAGTCAAAGGGAAGAAGTCATTGACTCTAATACCTCGCCGAGTCACTTAGGAGGGGCCGTGACTACCCATTCCAAAGCCAAGCAAGAAAACCTAGAAAAGAAGTGGTGGGGGGGGGGGGGGAGAAAGACTGATTGCAGAAGTAGAGAAAGAAGGCGACTAGAAGACTGATGGTGTTATTAAAGGAGAAGGGGCTTCTGGTACTGAGAGGGAAAGCTCTATGTGCCCGAGAGCCTAAGGAAGGAAATGTTACAATTTTGCCATAACAGTAAACTGTCTGGACATTTTGGGTATGTGAAGACATTGCATTTAGTGAATCGGCAGTTCTGGTGGCCATCCTTGAAAAAAGACATTTCAAACTATGTGGCTTCTTGCCCAGTATGCATAATGGCCAAAAAAAGGGAGGGAAAACCCCCAGGGTTATTGTAACCTCTGGAGACCGCTACCAGGCCATGGGCAGTGGTATCGATGGACTTTATAGTAGAGCTCCCAATATCTCAAGGGAAAACGGTTATTTTGGTGGTGGTAGATACGTTCTCGAAACAGGCACACTTCATTCCCTGCACCCAACTCCCCACTGCAAAAAGACTAGCTCACCTGTTTTTCCAGCACGTGGTTAAACTACACTCATTCCCAGATAAGGTTATTAGTGACAGAGGATCTCAGTTCATTGCCAAGTTTTGGCGGGAGTTCTGCAAGTTAACAGGAATAGAGCAAGGTTTGAGCTCAGCGTATCACCCTCAGATGGACAGACAGACGGAAAGAGTGAACACGCTGCTAGAACAGTATTTATGTCAACCACCAACAATCAAACTGGGTGGAACTCTTACCTTTTGCAGAGTATGGCTATAATAACAGTGTGCTTAGCTCCACCAAAACCTTCCCTTTTCTGGTAGTGAATGGATACGAGGGGAAACCCTTCCCTTTATTACCGGGTGGAACCATCCCGGAATTACCTTCTTCTTTTGAACATTGGTGGGGGAGTTTGGGGAAGACATGGAAAGTAATACAAGAGAAACTAGAAGCAGCTAAAGACAGCTACAAGAGGCATTATGAGAAAAATCATGCTCCTGTGTGGGATTTTAAAGTAAGAGAGACCATTGCCTCAATCATCCAAAAAGCTGGCATACAAATTTCTTGGTCCATTCAAAATAAAGAGAATAATCAACAAGATGACAGTAGAATTAGAATTACCAAAAATGTTAAGTAAAATACACCCTGTTTTTCATTGCAGTCTTCTCCGCAGAGACCCTGGAGCTATGTCTTGGCACTCTCGACCACAAACTCCACAACCTATCCAGATTGGGGGTCAGAGTCACCACGAAGTTAAAGAAATCCTAGATGCTAAGTTAAAACAGGGGGCGTTGTATTTTTTAATCAGATGGAAGCATTTTTCACTGAGCCACGATGAATGGGTAGAGAGCTCGAATGTGCAAGCAAAAGACTTAATAAGAAAATTCTACAAGTTGCACCCCTCCAAACCCCGAGCAAGATCTTAGAGGGGGCAGTATGTCAAGCATATTTCTGAGCATTAATTTAGTATGCGTTTTGTGTTCATACTTCCACCCCCCTCCTTTCTATTATCCCTCTTTTCTGAATAAAGATCTCTCTTCAAAGTTTCCCCACCTGTGGACTCTCAAGGATGCAGGCTATGCAAGTAATCTTTTTATTGTAAAGCAAGAAGTGTCTCTCCCCCGAGTTCCCAGCAAGGCAGGAACGTGTGGGAACCGAGAGATGTTATAGTATCCAAATGGGTAGTTGATAGTATGCTTTGAACCTTCTATGCAATTCACATCTGTATGTTATGTTTTGAAGCTATCTGAACTTTGTCTTTGAAGTAGCCTTTAAGATGCCATGCTATGTAACATTCTGTATCACTTCCAAGGTATCGTTCCTTGGGCAAGTGTTGGATTATCAATAAAACGAGTCTTTGATTTAAACAATAGCTCGATTATTTGAAATACTGATGCTTGACAGCTGGTATTAGTGACACACCATCCAGAGCTAGGAGTTGGTGCCCCAACCCTGAATCCCACCTCCCAGCCACAGAACCTCCATCTTAGATTGATTCTGTCACAGCCAGCTCTGCTTCAGCCATCCAACCATGGCCTCCAGCCCTTCAGCCAGATTATATGGGGTGGTGTCTGGTTGGCCATTCATCAACAGATACAGCTGGGCGTCATCGGCATATCGATGGCAATCCAACCTGAAAATCCACACTTACGCACTCTGAAGAAAGAAGCAGACAAACAGGCAGTTCATAGACACATGAGCATTGCTTGCTTTCTCATTCTTTCATGGTTGATCACTTGGTAACACCACCCCCAAATACTGAGGGTCCATCTAGACATTACAAGTCCGTGTGTGTGTGTTGGGAATAACATGAGAACTTTGTGCAATGGTAGTTTTGTGCTTCCCAGATGCACACTGTCTCTTTTCTGCTGCAGCCTCCCTCGCCTGCTGTTTTCTCCTTGTTATGCTGCCCCAGGGAGCCACTGTGACACTCACACATAGCCATGTAAGTTACAAGATTTTTACAATAGATTTTCCATAGGGAAGTCTGAAGACCTCAAAACAAAAGAGCCAGCGTGCCTCTAGAAGGCACAAAACTCTCATGGCATATGTAATACTAAGGCATCGCGTCATTCCCTAACAAATGCAAGTACTTTATATAATTTCTAGATATAATATGAAACCTGTGTCTGTGGGATTTCATCCACACATGCACATCAGCACCTGGTTCTGCAGCTGAGTGATTAACACGTGTGTAAGAAGTGCCCCAGTCCAAGTGTCAGCTAGACCTTGGAAAGTGCCCATGGGAGCAGGAATGCAATGGAACGGAAGGGTTTTCTTGTCACCTGGTCCCTCCCTTGAAGGTGCTTGTAACACAATCTAGCCAAAGGGAAGTACATTTAAGTTCCCCATCTAGTGTAAACAGCTGGTTCATGATCCTCTCTTGTCACAATTGACCAGAGCGTTACCCACAGACTGTATTTTATAGACATTTTTTTTTAAATGAATGCAATGTAGCATATAAAAAAGCAGGAGGAGGTTTGATTTTCTCTTTCCTATAGTATGGATAAATTAAGGGTACAAATGAGCTACTATTTCCCTGGTTACTTATTAACCACAGTTCATATAACAGAATCAATACTTCAGGCAAAGAAGTAAACATTTGCGACACTGTCCTGTCTTTCTCCTTTACCTTTACAACCTGGATTGAAAAACAGAAAATAAAACACATCTCTCTGGAAAGCGGCAGACATGGAGGAGCAGTGCGTGTTATCTTGGGGATATGCAAAGCATATTTTATTTCCTCTTTTATCTTACCAGTTGTATGTTGATCCCATACATATAGATTGATTTTGCACAGGTAGATAATGAAAAGTCAAGGGGGAGAATTTACACAGCGGCACTCAGGATCTTAGCTGTCTATTGGTATATAAATTGGTTTATTATTTCATTCTCTTAAAGAGGGCCATTCACACAAGGGACCACTTTAAAATACAGCATGGTTAAACATAATACCCATTCCCATTCCTGTGCTCCCACCCCCTTTGTCATTCCCACACTAGTGTGTGTATGAGTGTGTGCGTGTGTGTGTGTGTGGAAGGTTAATTTTCAAAGATATTTATGTGTAAACATGATCTTGCTTCTTCTTAACTCCCTCCTCTATCCCTTTGTCCTACAGTCGAGGATCTAATGTGGAATTTCTGACACAGCAGCATCAGTGGCTGTAGACTTGGAACATGCAAGTGTTTCTCTCTCCGCTGGATGATACCTTGCAAGGCATTCATAATTCCCCATAAGTGCTTTGTATTTAGTCAGTGTAACCTACAGCTGGACTAGCTGCTCATGCAGAGAGAAGGGGGCCATGGCGTGTGAACAGACAGCTTGAAGCAATTACCCACCCACCCCCCAAAAGGGAAACATTATTAATAAACATCTTCTGGGCATTTGGTGGCACATTTTGCCCATTGCAGCTTAAAGCAATTAATTCAGGATACTGACATTAACTCTCCAACTCACTGACAGCTTGGAGCTGGAGCTAAAAATGCTAGTTCTCCAGGGAAAAGAGAAGGCGAGTTGGCTCTTTTTCTGGACTGTTTGCTTATAGGCCCTGAGAGCAATCTTCCTTGCAGAATGAAATGCACGGGCACAAACAATGTGCTGAGGAGAGAATAGGAGACGTGAATGAACAGTTTGAACTATTTGCTCAGCAGAAGGGCAGCCACAATCACCAGCCAATGACTTTCCCAGGCATCAGCCAGGACTTCGGAGTCTCTTTATTGTTGTTCTCCTTCATCCAGCCAGATAAGAACACAGCTGTGGCGACTCCAGCTAACTTCAGGCCTGGATTTATTCACAGAAGTCTCAGTTTATGCAGATCATATTTATGCTAAAATTTGTCTCGTTTTTATTCACTTGATCAGGTTATCTTATCCCCTTTCTGGAAAATCAGAACCATATTCAGTGGGCTGTTTTGATATGGCATTTTTTTTTTGCTTGAATTCAGGTTTCCTTTGTTGTCTTCCAGAGGTGGGAAGAAACACATCAAAATCTCAGCTGAATTTCTGATTGTCATGGGAGAAAAGTTAAGTCATTTGTGTCCCAACTCTTTTAAGGTGAGATTTGTACTTTTGCTCATTGCCATTCATGCGGCTTGATAGTGGATTGTGCCCATATGCTGAACAAATGAGCATACTTGGGATCTCAGACTCAGTGTCTCTCAGATTTTGCTGCTCTTGTTTTTTTGAATTGCTGTTTAGTTGTTGCTTTACATAGGAAAAGCAGACCTCGTAATGGTATTATGCCAAACACATTTGGGAATGTACAAATGGGTCGGCCAGTTTCAGTAGAAGTGGTGGTTTCAGGACAGAGGGAGATTCATTGCGAAGTTCAAAGACCTGCTCTTGAATATATATTCAAGATCAAACTGACAAGAAGGACAGTGGTGGTTGCTTTTGAAGATCTCATGGATGATAAAATATTCTGATAAATAATCTCATGCACTCTGAAACACAGGGTGTGATAACTACCACAAACATACATACAAACAACTCCATACAGAGCACGTGGAAGTATGTATGAATGAAACCACAAATTGTCATGCTTCCAAAAGTAGATTTATTTACATGCTGCATTACAGACCTTACATGCGCTTGTAAACACAGGTGCATACTTTAAAGGAAAAAGTCAGATTTCATTCATAGAATAAATTTCCACCAGCCATCAATTTGCTCCAAATGCAGAAAAGTTTAAATGGAAAAATAAATATGTGCATCACACTACGGATTGTGAGTGGTGCACATTGGTTGAAATGGCCAGGTTTTCTTACAATAGTAATGGAAATAGCTATAAGACAGGTATCCCGCTCCTTGCTTATACCGAGGGAGAGTGAATAATTTTTTTCCTCATTTAAACACAGCACTTTTTGTACCCCAGTTTCAAACATAAAGGGTGAATGCACCTGCAGGCCTGTATGAGTTATTGCCTTCTGCATTCTTTTTTTAAAAATGTGGTGTGGGGGAGCTATTGATGAGTATCTTCTCTTCAAGCAAATCTACATACTGTAGTTCTAATGTTAATTATTATTTATTGTGCAAAGTACATGAGATGGAAATTGCCTTTCGTGTAACCCAGTAAAGGCAGCATTTGTTTTGTTTTTTATATGTGCTTGGAAAAGCCAGTCAAAGGCTTCCATACAAAAAAAAAAATAATCACAGAATGATCTTAAAAATTATTATAATTTCTGTAGTGCCTTTGAAGGAGAGTATGGAATAAGATTAGCTTTAAAAACAGCCCTTCTTCTAGGATCTATATTTCTTTGCATAACAAATTATCCCTGCCCCTAAATCTACACCTCAGCTATCATGCTTAATATTTTTTTAGAAGGTCAACTTAACTGACAGGGATGCCTGAGGTGAAAAGGCATTTTATTTAAAAAAAAAAACACCCCAAAACGAGGCAACAAGGGATTGGTTTACTGTGATCACATTGAACATTTTCAATCAATGAACCACCTAGCAGAGAATAGAAGCTTTACCCAGTGCTTTTTGCAGTGCCAGATCTCTAAAACCCTGGGATTTTTCTTCTACTGGGTGGTCAGGAGGAAAGACTGAAAGGCAAAAGGACTCCCATTGTCTCTGTTGTGTCTTAAGAGCTGACCTCACGTGCTTCTAAAAAGAAGAAAGCACCTGTTTATCTCCAGTTACCATTTGCTACTGTGAGCTCCACACTGTGCCTACACAAAAAGTGTCTTCCCTCAAAGAGAGAGAGAGAGAGAGAAGTATGTGTGCACAGAGAGAGGTGGAGACAGAGGGGGGTGGGAAGCAACACTACAAATGCTTTGAAGAACACACCAACCATGATCTAGATACAGTCCTTCTGCCCCACTTGAGAATGTGATTAAGGGACAAAGATCAGCCACAGTGCAGTAAGAATTGCTCACCTTATCCATACTGCTTAGAGGGAACGGGGACTGCATAGGATGCCCTGAATGCTCATTGACATTTTGCATGCCTCCAGATCCACATTTCCTTTTGATCAGATATTCTGATCCAGCCAGGGAATCTGTTTAGAGACACTTACCTGTCTATAGGGCTGACCTTTGCAGAATGCATTCTGGATCTCATCCTGACAGATCCCCCTTTCTTCCACTTAACGTACCATGCTATGGTATCATTTCATGGTGCAGTTCCCTTCCCAGCCCCACATTATTGGCTCCTGCTGGTAGGCGCACAAAAATGCATGACGAAATGGTGATTCCGCAACAGGGGGTAAGGCGCTCTCTGTGCTGTGAGGTGATGGGAGGAGAGCTGAGCACAGGAATTTATATTTTCTCCTGTTGTCCCTGGTAGTGCTTCATATGGTTAAAGACATTCTAGCATGAGGAGCCCTGGTATTGGTTGGGATAAGAGGTGGGGCATAGTAATCTTTTAAATCAAACTCAGTGAAATTACTGAGGATGAAGAATCCATGCACCAAAATTTTACAATTGATTTTATTCACAATGAAGACTAACAGATAGTGATGTAGGATGAATACCCAGCACATGAGGTGTTGTGCAATTATATAGTACAAGTGGGAAGCTGGAAGGACTTGCAAAGTGCATCTAATTTCCCTCTCCCCATCTCTTTCCTCTTTCCCTTCCTTGAAAACCACATAGCCTCTTTCCTTTCATGCCTCCTTTTCTCCTTCCCATCTTCCAGTCAACCTGCCTTTATCTCCTCCCCATTTTTCCGCCCTTCCTTATCCTGGCACCCCCTACCCAGGAAAAATATGGCCCAGTTCTGTGGTGCCTGGTGCCATATCAGGCCCAGTGGCACAGTGAGAACCTGCAAAGACTTGCAAGGGGCACCCCATTTACCTGTCTCACTTTCCCCACACTATTTTTCCTTCCCTCCAACTTGCAACCACCATATCAGCACCCTTCTCTGCTTCCTTCTCTCCTTCCCACACATGCACCCTTCAACCTAACTTTTAGCTGTTCCCCCAACTTCAGCTATATTTATTTCTTTATTTCTCTCTCTCTCCTTCCCCCTCCCCTCCCCCTCCTCCCTCTCTCTCCCCCTTTTCCTGGTAAGTATTGTGTGTGGTTGTGTGTTTGCATGCCTGGAAGATACAGTTGACTTCTGCCAACCCTGAGTGGGGCCTGGACATTCAGAGATGTGGCCTGCTATTGTCTGCCTCTGCATATTGGCCCTAGTATTCCTTGGAGGGCTCCCATCCAAGTACTTGTCAGGGTTGGCCCTTCTTAGCTTCCTGTCAAGCATGCTATTTCTATGTACCTAATAGACAGGCCAGATATAAAGCAGGACACCACCATGGCCTATTCCCCCCCCCCCCCACCTTTAAAACAAAAGGGTGCACAATAAATCCATCTGGACCCAGGATGTTTAGGTTAATCTTGCAGTAACTGTGTAGAGTGCCTCTCCCCCAGATTCATACAGCCAGGTCTTATTGGCTCTCAGAAAAAGTGTGAGAAACAGAGATGTTTTTATTAGCTTACATTCCTTAGCCATAAAAGAGATACTAGCTAGTAGTCATTGAACCCATGACTCAAATTGCATCTGTATGTTATCCTTTTGAAGTTATCTGTATGCCATCCTTTTGAAGTTTTCCTATTAGTAATTATTCAATGCTGTGCACGTCATTACTTCCAAGGATTCCATCCTTGACTAAGCTATGGAGTTTTACAATAAAGCAACTTTTGAACAAAAGCTTGATTATTGAGAAATATCGATGCTTGACATTTTGGAAGTAATCTTACTTGGGGATGTAACCGAACTGGCAACTTTCTGACCGTATGGTGGAGAGAACTCCAGACAACGGAAAAGTTCCCACCACTCCAGAAAGACTGCTGGGTGAAGTATGAGGAGATGGTGCCGGGGTGAAATCACCTCCGTGGCACATCCTCGGCACTTGGAGAGCAACAGGGAGAAGGTCTCCCCTGCACATACAGCAATTGTTCATCACTCCTAAAGTGTGAATCCCCAGAACGTCCACCTCCTTGATGGATGAAGCACCAGCTCGGAGAGAAGCGAACCTGGCACTGCCTTCCATGCGTTCAAGAGCGAGGGAAGACAGCGACCAGGGCACTTCGGAGGCGAGTGGAGGGGATGGCTGGGAGGACAGAGAACAGCCCTGCCCAGAGCCAGAATCAGATGAGGAGGAAGAAGAAGAGCCAAATCCTGATGCCCGAGATTTCCTCCAAACAATGAGAATGGAGATGGCAGAGATGGCCAAGGGGCTAAGAGATGAAATGCAAGCCAATGCTACCTTTATGACCCAAGAGATGAGGAGGCAGTTGGAGAGAGCACTACAACCACCTGATCCAAGGGGAGGACAACTACCTCCTCCACTGCCTCTGGTAATACAACAGCCGTGACCCCCACCACCATTGCCACTGCTACCTTGCAACTACGGGAGACCTGGATGCCACCTTTGAGGGAGACTCTGAAGAGGTGGAGTATTTCTCAGGCTAACAGCTTCATGCATTATTAGGGGAACACCTTCCCAGACAAATTTAGCAGAGTGGATTATCTGGGGTCGAAATTGAAAGGGGCCACCAAAAGATGGTACGTGAGTCTATATGAGACTAGAAGCCTGGAGTTAGACACAGTAGCTGCGTTCTTTAGGGCCCTACTGACACAGTACGAAGATCCACCACAAAAAACGAGAGCCCTTACTGCACTAAGGGACCTACAACAAGGATCCAAAGCAGTGCGAGAATACACTGCAGAGTTCCGGGCAAACACGGCCAAGATACAGGGATGGAATGAGCAAATGAAGATAGAGCAATTCCCGTGCGGCTTAAATGCGAGTGTGCTGGATTGGGCTCTTCAACAAGCTTGCCCTACCACACTGGTAGGGTGTGCGCAGCTGGCAGGTGAAGTTGAAATGTACATGAAGCGGGTGGCCCTACAGCATCAACAGCAGCAAGGGGGAAAGGGGGGACATGAGTCTTGGTTGGGGGCAAAACCAGATAGGAAAAAGGCAAACCAGGCTGGGGGAGCTACCAAACAAGCTACCCCCAGAAGTTGCTTTCAATGTGGTGACCAAAATCACTTGGCTGCCAACTGCCCGGAATGACCTTGAGGTCCGCCCCCTCACTCCGAAACCCAGCACACCCAAGGTGAAAAAGGTGGATGGTCGGGCGAAGGAGTTGGCGAAAGGGAGCGCCGCATCCGCGACTTCCCGCGAGGAGGAAATTATCATAGTAGACGAGCTTGGAGATATGTCCTGGGAAGACGAGCCGGCGGGAAACAGGGATGACCTGCACTGAGAGGTGCCGAGCAGCAGGTCATGGAATTAACGCCACCATTGAGGGTGAGAATAACATGAACTTTGTTTTTCATTCCATTGACTTTGTTAAACCCTAAACTAAAAAGATTTATCCATGCTAGAGCTCTGCTCGATTCGGGGTGTACTAGAGACATAATCATGCCCAAGTTAGTGGAAGCCCTGGGGCTCCCTAAGAGTCCATTATCTCACCCCATACAGTTTGAGCAAATGGACGGAATGATAATGCGAGGGGAACCATGCACCTAACAGACCCAAGAGGTGCCAATGAGAATAGAGGACCATTGGGACACTGAACTATTTATAATAGCTCCATCATCATCCTTCGACATTGTGTTAGGAGTAGGGTGGCTAGCCAAACACGAACCCGACATAAAGTGGGGAGATCAGATCATAGACTTTAGAGATAAGAGGTGTGAGCACTACCACTGGAATGGGGATTGGGATCCGGAACCACCCCATAGAAATGAAAAATATGTTTAACGATTGAAGAAGTAAAATTGATCTCTAAGGAATACAGGAACTTAAAACGAGTGTTTAGCGAAGAGGAAGCCAATGAACTCCCCCCCCCCATAGAAACACTGACTGTGCAATTGAATTAATCCCGGGACAAGAACTCCTGAAAACGAAACTATACTCTATGAGGTGGGCTGAAAAAGCCGAATTGAGCAAATTTCTGGACAAAAATTTGAAAAGGGGATTCATAAGACCTGCCATAGCACCCCATGCTGCCCCCATGCTCTTCTGGAAAAAGGACGGGGCGCTTTGGCTTTGTATGGATTGTCAGGGGATTAATGGAATTTCAACCTCCAATGCGTACCCCATACCCCTGATAAAGGATTTACTTAGTACCGTTTCCGAAGGGAAAATTTTCACAAAGTTAGACTTGCGAGGTTCTTATTTCTGGGTGCGTATAAAGGAGGCGGATGAATGGAAAATAGCATTTAACATGCCTATGGGACAGTTTGAATATTTAGTCATGCCTTTTGGGTTACAAGGAGCCCCTGGAGTTTTCATGGACTTTATAAACGAAGTCCTATGCAAGTACCTGCACAAAGGGGTCATAGTATACCTGGATGATATAATTATTTATTCTAAGGACTTACAGTCTCACGTGAGATTGGTCAGAGAATTTCTGAAAACCCTTTATGACAACCAACTGTATGCCAAATTATCCAAATGTGAGTTCCACTAAACAGAATTGGACTACCTAGGATACCGAGTGTCTGGGAGGGGGCTAGCCATGGACCCGGCTAAAATACAAGCTGTAATAGATTGGGAACCCCTGAGGACACGTAGACAGCTCCAATCATTTATTGGTTTTGCGAACTTTTATCGTAATTTTATACAGGGGTTCACTCACACCATGCTCCCTTTAACGGACCTCCTAAAAACAAAGGGGAAAGGTCCAGAGGCTAAGTGGCTGGGAGCTAAATTAGAATGGACCGCCAACTGCCAAGAAGCTTTCAACAAATTGAAAAGACTATTCGCTAGTGAGCCCATTCTAATCCATCCCAATGAAATAAAACCCTTCGTGGTGCAATGTGACCCCAGCAACGTTGCTGTGGGGGCAATTCTGATGCAACCTGATGAGGAGGGGGCCTTAAAACCCTGTGCGTACATCTCCAAGAAATTCTCTCATGAACAGAGAAATTGGTCGGTGTGGGACAAAGAGGCTTTTGCAGTAACTTTTGCCCTAAAAACGTGGAGATCTTGGTTGGAGGGTGCAAGGGTCCCATTTGAAATTTGGACAGATCACAAAAACTTGGAAGCTCTCATGGGGCGTAGAAAATTAACAGAGAAAAATCCGATGGGCGGGTTTCTTTGCCAAATTTGATTTCATGTTGAAGCACATCCCCGTATCAAAAAAACTTTCTAGTGGATGCATTGTCGAGACTTCGCCAGCATAATAGCTAGAGGGAGGAGATGATCGACTCCATAATCCCGCCAAGCCAGTTAGGGGGAGCAGTGTCTACGCGCTCAAAAGCAAAGCGCGAAAATCTAGATGAAAAGTGGGGGGGAAAGAGGCTGATCAGCGAAGTTGAAAAAGAAGGGGAAGACAAACCTGAGGGTGTAAAAAAGGGCGATGGGGGCTTCTGGTACAAGGACGGTAAATTATATGTACCAGAAAGCCTCTGAAAAGAAGTACTGCAGTTCTGTCACAACAATAAACTTTCAGGGCATTTTGGATAAGTGAAAATGCGGCATTTAGTAAACCGGCAGTTCTGGTGGCCATTCATGAAGAGGGACATCTCCAACTATGTTGCCTCTTGCCCAATATGCATAATGGCAAAAAGAAGGGGGGGAACCCCCCCTGACTGTTATAACCCTTGGAGACAGCTACCAGACCATGGTCGATTGTCTCAATGGACTTTATTGCGGAGTTACCTCCGTCACAGGGAAAAACCGTAATCTTAGTAATAGTGGACACCTTTTCAAAACAAGCTCATTTCATTCCATGCACTCAAATTCCCACTGCTAAGAAATTAGCACAGTTATTTTCCCAACACATAGTTAAATTACACTCGTTCCTGGATAAGGTGATTAGACATACAAATGTCTAAATGAGACCGGGGTTCTCAGTTCGTTGCCAATTTCTGGCGGGAGTTTTGTAAACTAACTGGAATTGAACACGGATTGAGTGCCGCATACCATCCCCAAACGGACGGACAGACAGAGAGGATGAATGCTTTATTGGAACAATACTTGAGGTGTTTTGTGAACTATCAGCAATCGAATTGGGTAGAGCTACTCCCATTTGCAGAGTACAGATATAATAACAGTGTGCATAGCTCTACAAAGACTTCTCCATTCTTAGTAGGGAATGGTTATGAAGGAAACCCCTTTCCTCTACTACCCGGGGGGGGTGATGCCCGATGTACCGTCATCTTTTGAACATTGGTGGGGAAATCTGGGAAAAGTTTGGGAAATTATCCAAGAAAACCTGGAACTAGCCAAAGAGACACACAAAAAACACTATGATAAAAGTCATGCCCCAGTTTGGGATATTATTTTATTTATTTTTATTTATTTATGATTTATATCCCACCCTTCCCACAAAAGTGGCTCAGGGCGGCTCACAACAGATAGTCAAACACAAAATTAAACAAGTATTTAAATATATAAACATTTAAAACATTTAAAACTTTTAAAACCTTAAAAACATTAAACATTACAACAATATGTATAACAGGAGTCTGGCAAAGCTACATTTAGTTTCTCATATCAGTTAAGTGTAGGCTAGCCAGAAGAGGGTTGTCTTACAGGCCCTGCGGAACTGAACAAGGTCCCGCAGGGCCATCACTTCCTCTGGCAGCTGATTCCACCATGTAGGGGCCATAAGAGAGAAGGCCCTATCCCTAGTAGATTTTAGGCGGGCTTCTTTTGGCCCAGGGATAGCGAGAAGATTTTGGGTTCCTGATCTCAGTACTCTCTGGGGAACATGTGGGGAGAGACGGTCCTTCAGGTAGGCAGGACCCAGGCCATATAGGGCTTTAAAGGTAATGACCAGCACCTTGTACCGAACTCGGTACATTACTGGAAGCCAGTGCAGAGTCCGAAGACCCAGCCGAATGTGTCCCCATCTTGTGAGGCCCAATAGCAGCCGGGCCATGGCATTCTGCACCAGCTGCAATTTCTGAGTTCGGCACAGGGGCAGCCCCATGTGGAGGGCATTGCAGTAGTCCAACCTCGAGGTGACCGTAGCATGGATCACTGTTGCTACATCGTCGCGATCCAGGAAGGGAGCCAACTGCCTTGCCCGCCTAAGATGGAAAAATGCGGACTTGGCAGTGGCTGCTATCTGAGCCTCCATCTTTAAGGAAGGCTCCAATAGTACCCCCAGGCTCTTGACCCTGTCCGCCGCCATCAGCGGCGCACCGTCAAAAACTGGCAGGGGGATTTCCCCCCCTGGTCCCCGACGACCCAAGCAAAGGACCTCTGTCTTCGCAGGATTTAGCCTCAGTCCACTCAGTCTGAGCCACTCAGCCACGGCCTGTAATGCCCGATCCACCCCCCACCCACCCCGGACTTTGCCAAGCCAGCAGCCGGCACAGGGGGTAGGCGAGGACACAGGTCGAGATGCAGGACAGGAACCCGGAAGTGACCGACAGGCTGCTTCAGCGAGCCACTGCGCTGGCCCCCTGGGCCCTACAACGATGGGACCGGTGCCACAGGGACGGGCTCGAAACACTCTATAACCCCTCAAAAGAACAGCAGTCTAGCTCGCTTCCCCCGAGCCCTGCCGCCATAAGCCTCAAGGGGGCTCATTTTGCGGCATCTCCCGGCGGGAGGGTGGCACCCGCACGGGACACATATCAAATGAAAGAGGGGGCGCAGGGCTATCAGAAACAGCCGGCGGAGGGAGTCACGAGACCACCCCACTGGGGGATCCACACCCCGAAAGTGATGAAGGTGGCGCAGACAGAGCCAACAGGACAAAATAAATAGGCTGCATTATGCAGCACAGTTGAGAAAGTGCCTTATCCCATATACTGATGAAGTAAATACAGGATCTGAGAACAAAATTGCACCAGAAGACACAAACACAAAGCTCCCTTACACTGAATCAGTGCTTGGGTCCACCAAAGTCAGTATTGTCCACTCCAGTCACAAACACAAAGCTCCCTTACACTGAATCAGTGCTTGGGTCCACCAAAGTCAGTATTGTCACATAAGAACATAAGAGAAGCCATGTTGGATCAGGCCAATGGCCCATCCAGTCCAACACTCTGCGTCACATAAGAACATAACAGAAGCCCTGTTGGATCAGGCCAGTGGCCCATCCAGTCCAACACTCTGCGTCACATAAGAACATAAGAGAAGCCCTGTTGGATCAGGCCAGTGGCCCATCCAGTCCAACACTCTGCGTCACATAAGAACATAAGAGAAGCCCTGTTGGATCAGGCCAGTGGCCCATCCAGTCCAACACTCTGCGTCACATAAGAACATAAGAGAAGCCCTGTTGGATCAGGCCAGTGGCCCATCCAGTCCAACACTCTGGGTCACATAAGAACATAAGAGAAGCCCTGTTGGATCAGGCCAGTGGCCCATCCAGTCCAACACTCTGCGTCACATAAGAACATAAGAGAAGCCCTGTTGGATCAGGCCAGTGGCCCATCCAGTCCAACACTCTGCGTCACATAAGAACATAAGAGAAGCCCTGTTGGATCAGGCCAGTGGCCCATCCAGTCCAACACTCTGCGTCACATAAGAACATAAGAGAAGCCCTGTTGGATCAGGCCAGTGGCCCATCCAGTCCAACACTCTGCGTCACATAAGAACATAAGAGAAGCCCTGTTGGATCAGGCCAGTGGCCCATCCAGTCCAACACTCTGTGTCACATAAGAACATAAGAGAAGCCCTGTTGGATCAGGCCAGTGGCCCATTCAGTCCAACACTCTGTGTCACATAAGAACATAAGGAGGGAGGGAGCGAGGGAGGGAAGGAAGGAAGGAAGGAAGGAAGGAAGGAAGGAAGGAAGGAAGGAAGGAGGGAGGGAAGGAAGGAAGGAAGAAAGGAAGAAAGGAAGGAAGGAAGAAAGGAAGGGAGGAGGGAGGGAGGGAAGGAAGGGAGGGAAGGAAGGAAGGGAAGGAAGGAAGGGAGGGAGGGAGGGAGGGAGGGAGGGAAGGAAGGGAGGAGGGAGGGAGGGAGGGAAGGAAGGAAGGGAGGGAAGGAAGGAAGGAAGGAAGGAAGGAAGGAAGAAAGGAAGGAAGGGAGGAGGGAGGGAAGGAAGGAAGGGAGGAGGGAGGGAAGGAAGGAAGGAAGGAAGGAAGGGAGGAGGGAGGGAGGGAGGGAAGGAAGGAAGGAAGGAAGGGAGGGAAGGAAGGAAGGAAGGAAGGAAGAAAGGAAGGAAGGAAGGAAGGAAGGAAGGAAGGAAGGAAGGAAGGAAGGAAGGAAGGAAGGAAGGAAGGAAGGAAGGAAGGAAGGAAGGGAGGGGGGAGGGAAGGAAGACCGCCCCCTCCCGCCAGCCCCCCCCGCTTTTGGCCCCCACCCTCCCTGCTTACCTTCTTCCAGGGCGGGTGACGGCCTCTCCTCCCGGCGGCTGGTGCTGCTGGTGAGGCTGGCGGCGGCTGCGGAGGCCGGGAAGGGCCTCCGCTGGTCTCTGGAGGACCTCCAGCGACCAGCGCCGGCCTCTTCGCGGTCGGCGCTGGTCGCTGGAGGCCCTCCAGAATCTCTGGAAGGCCTTCCGGGACCAGCACCGGCTGCTGCGCGGCCTCTCCGCGGCCTCCGCTGGTCGCTGGAGGCCCTCCAGAGTCTCTGGAGGGCCTCCAGCGACCAGCGGAGTCCGCGGAGAAACCTTCGCTGGTCGGCACTGGTCCCGGAAGGCCCTCCAGAGTCTCTGGAAGGCCTTCTGGGACCAGCGCCGGCTGCTCCGCGGCCTCTCCGCAGCCTCCGCTGGTCGCTGGAGGCCCTCCAGAGTCTCTGGAGGGCCTCCAGCGACCAGCGGAGGCTGCGGAGAGGCCTTCGCTGGTCGGCACTGGTCCCGGAAGGCCCTCCAGAGTCTCTGGAAGGCCTTCCGGGACCAGCGCCGGCTGCTCCGCGGCCTCTCCGCAGCCTCTGCTGGTCGCTGGAGGCCCTCCAGAGTCTCTGGAGGGCCTCCAGCGACCAGCGGAGGCCGCGGAGAGGCCTTCGCTGGTCGGCGCTGGTCCCGGAAGGCCCTCCAGAGTCTCTGGAAGGCCTTCCGGGACCAGCGCCGGCTGCTCCGCGGCCTCTCCGCGGCCTCCGCTGGTCGCTGGAGACCCTCCAGAGTCTCTGGAGGGCCTCCAGCGACCAGCGGAGGCCGCGGAGAGGCCTCCGCCACCGCCGCCGGGCCCCGCGCGCGGGCGGGGAAGGCAGCGAGTGAGGGAGGCAGCGTCCCTGCGCGCGTGCAGGGGGCCTGCACACGCGCAGAGATGCTCCCTCCCTCACTCGCCGCCTTCCCCGCCGGCGCCCGCGGCCCACCGCCTTCCGGGGCTGGCTAAACCGGGACCTCTAAATGGTCCCGGTATAGCCAGCCCGGGAGGTGGGAATAGGGGGCCAGAACCGGGACATTCCCAGGCGCCCGGGATGGTCTGGCCACCCTATTCAGATCACATGGGGGAAGAGGAGAATGATGCAAACTGCTTTGGCCCCTCCACTGTAGAAGCTGCAGGGAGGTGGAAGGCAATGGAAAGCTGAAGTCAAAAGGGCAGATAAAGGAAAGGAGATAGGGTGGCCAGCTCCAGGTTAGGGGTGGGGCCTGGAGAGGGTGGGGTTTGAGAAGGGATAGGACCTCAGACAGGTACAATGCCATTTCCTTCTGGGGAGTAAAGTTGCCAAGTCCAATTTAAGAAATACCTGGGGACTTTGAGGGTGGAGCCAGGAGACTTTGGGGGTGGAACCAGGAGACATTAGGGGTGGAGCCAAGATCAAGGCTGTGACAAGCATAATTGAACTCCAAAGGGAGTTCTGGCCATCACATTTAAAGGGATGGCACACCTTTTCAATGCCTTCCTTCCATAGGAAATAATGAAGGATAGGGGCACCTTCTTTTGGGGCTCATAGAATTGGACCCCCTGGTCCAATCGTTTTGAAACTTGGGGGATATTTTGGGGAGAGGCACTAGATGCTGTACTGAAAATTTGGTGCCTCTACCTAAAAAAAACAGCCCCCCCATAGCCCCAGATACCCGCAGATCAATTCTCAATTATTTCCTATGGGAATAAATTTCCATAGGGAACAATAGAGTTCCCAGCAGACATTTCCCTCCCCTCCCCCTGCTTTCTGATGACCCTGAAGCGGGGGGAGGGCCTCCAAACCGGGGGATCCCCTGCCCCCACCTGGGGATTGGCAACCCTACTGGGGAGGCACTTAGAGACCACTCAGATTTACAAGTGTTCTCTAGATGGCAGACATTAGCTCCTCTTGAGGTGGGTGGGGGCAATGCCTTCACTTGGGTGGGTGGGAAGGCAGCAAGGGTGGCAGGCACTCGCCCAGAGCCTCCTCCTAGAGCTCATTGTATTTTTCTTCACAATGGGCCTCACTCCTAGTTAAAGAAATAAAATCCTTGGATGCATTCATCTAAAATGGAAATCAGCTTTGGAAAAGCAGCTGAAACATCTCCCTAGTTAAGATAGAGGAAGCAAAACCATCTTCCATTTCTTAGCTGTCCCTTTTTAGCATCTAAGATAGGCTAATTAACAAGACATTAAGGTTTGTTGAATGATCCTGATAAGTAGTTACTTAGAATGCTAATTTCCAAAACACTAGACAAAGCGAGAGGGAGAGATTGCTGTACCCATAATGAACAAATTTAAGGGAGCAAATATAGTTATGATGGATTTAAATTAAGGTTGACACTTAAGTCAATACAGCACTGCAAATGCACGTTTAAGAAATATGATTGGGATAAGGTTTTAATCAGGACTTTTGTGCAGGTGACATTTTAAAGCTTCATGGTTAAACTGGATAAAAATCCATAAGCTCTGTCAGGCTGGAAAAGGAACTCTCATTTGTGGAAAGGAACTCAACAAGTTTGGAAGGAAGCCATCCCTCCTTTTTATGTGATATAAAACAGCTTCTGTCTGAGAAAATTAAATCCTCTGTTTTAGCCTGCAGTATTCTTTGTTTGGATTCATACTGCTATGGGCAAGATTCTGTGTAACAGTACAGATCTGTGAAAGCATTCATTTGCTACAGCAGGGGTGGCCAACGGTAGCTCTCCAGATGGTTTTTGCCTACAACTCCCATCAGCCCCAGCCATTGGTCATGGTGGCTGGGGCTGATGGGAGTTGTAGGCAAAAAACATCTGGAGAGCTACCGTTGGCCACCCCTGTGCTACAGTATTTAATATGAAAGCCATCTTGTTGAGAAACTTGCCTTTTATTTTTCTTTTTAAAATCAGGTTTCTAGTCCTTTTGGTTATGATGAGATGCCAAAATCTCAGCAGCCAGAAGAACTGCTGAATAAGATTTCCATTGGTCAGGGGGAGGGGAGGTGAGGTGTGCCCAGTGTCTTTCAGAGCTCCTTGCATTTCTTCTTGATTAAAAAAAGCAGAATCATTTATGTGGAATGATAAAAAACTGTAGAATACATTACACGAAGTAAAAGAAATGATCAAAATGCACTTACTTTGAAGTGCCTTCAGTGGATTTAGGAGGGTATAACTATGCTTAGGATGACATTGTTGCACTTGTTGCAAATCCAGCTTTTCTTATAGCACAGACAGCCTTGAGAAGAGATTGCAACCAGACCAACGACCTGTTAGGTTCCCTGACAATGTATTCACAGATTTATCCAACAGGTGTTGTATCTATCCTACATGCTTGCTTGTAACCATAATCTTCTAAGCTGCGCAGGAGGGTGGCTATTTTAAAGAGCTGACTATCTGGTAGTTATGGCAATGACCTGGAATAGCAACAGAGGTAATGCATTGTAACCTTGAAGACCCAGGGAAGATGGAAATGAACAAGACCTGCTGTAAACAGTGTGAAGTGGCAGGTCCAGGGAATTGATATGCCACCTCAGTGAGAAATAAAGGAACTCTGTTTTACATCCCTGTCACCCTAGTGAACCCCAGGTTGGGAACCCATATCAGCATATGTGCCCTGTTAGACTCGGGGTGCAGCTGGGACTTGATTACACCTACAGTAATTACTAGGCTGGGCTTGGATGCAGTGAAGCTCCAAGAGCCTTAAGTTTGAACAAATGGATGACACCCCAATGGAGGGGGACCCCTGTACTCTAGAGCGTCAAGTGCCCTTGCGTAAGTAAATCATGTATTAGCTTATATGCTCTGCTAGCTTGCTGCAACTATGCCTTTACTCTGTAACAAAAACAAGTACGCCTTGCACTCCACAGGTGGAGAGCGCAGCCTGACTCTCAAGGTCATTTTTATCTGTTTGTTGAGACAGTGTTACCGCTTACTGTCTGTAACTAACAATCCTGTGAGAACTAATTGTAACTGTTAGTGCACACTTTTGCTATTGGATTCTGGCAGGCAAAATAACGGCCCAGGTTAAGGTATATAATCCTTTCCAGGTGCTTTAGTTTTGACACTTTTGTGTGAAGTGTCTGTTCTATCTATCAGTAAAGTTAACTTTCCAGACATCCTACAGGTTGTCTTTAGAATCATAGAGTTGGAAGGGACCTGCTAAAATCCAAGCAGTGGTTGATTAGGAAACCCCCAAACTAGAAAACAGCTACAGAGTTTCTTGGACTTTGCAAATTTCTATAGGTCTTTCATCAGCAACTTTGCCCAAATAGTGTTGTCCCTAACTGACCTGTTAAAAACAAAGGTGAAAGGACCTGATGCCCAAAAACCGGAGGCCTTCTTGAAGTGGACCTCAGAATGCCAAGTCACATATAATGACTTGAAAAAAACTATTCATTACTGCAGAGGTCTCCAACCTTTGTGGCACCAGGGACCGGTATTGTGGAAGATAATTCTTCCACAGACTCGGGGGGGGGGGGGGAATGGTTTCGGGATGATATAATTGTGCAGTTTATTTCCATTTGTTTGGTGCAGTGGTTAAAGGTGCAGACTCTTATCTGGGAGAACCAGGTTTGATTCCCCACTCTTCCAGTTACAGCTGCTAGAATGGCTTTGGGTCAGCCATAGCTATCACAGAACTGTCCTTGAAAGGCAGCTGCTGTAAGAACTCTCTCAGCCCCACCCACCTCACAGGGTGTCTGCTGTGGAGGAGGAAGATAAAGGAGATTGTAAGCTGCTCTGGGACTCTGAGATTCAGAGTGGAGGGCAGGATATAAATCCAGTATAATATTCTTCTTATTATTACATTGTAATATTTAATGAAATAATTATACAACTCACGGCCCGGTTGCTAAAAGGCCACGGCCTAGGGGTTGGGGACCTCTGCACTACTGAACCCCTCCACAGAGCTGCACCCCCCCCGCCATGCCTCCTCCTCCCTCCCTTTCTCACAATTTCAATGCCGGAGAAGGGGCGGTGGAGCGCCACACTCCCTGGGCTCTTTAAAGGCTGCCTCCTGCCAATCAGCTGATTGGCGGGTAAAATCCTATGCCAGCCCTCCAGCACGATCCCAATCAGCATGGGGTTGAGGGAACAGCAGCAGCGGGAAGGATGAGTGAGCCGCTGAAAGAGCAGCCACCACCTTCCTTCCTGTGTGATCTACTTAAGTTGCGTTCTCAAATTTTATAACAATATAACAAATAGCCCCAAAATCTATAATGAAATGCTGAGTATTTAAATTATAATCCAGCTCCCAAAGAATTCTAGTATATTGAAAAACAGGGCATCAATCCCACAAATTAGAACTTTGACTAACTTGTGGGATTGGTGGCTCATTCTTCAACATACTAGAACTCCTTCAGGAGTCAGATTATAGATTTGGTTACACTGGAATATGTCTTCTGAAGGAGATTCTAAAACACTGGCTATTTAAAATCTGGATGCCATGTCTGGAAGAAGACACCCCCATGGGAAAATGAAAATTCCCACATCCTCTATCATTTCCTTCTTTAAGACTGTGTTTTTGTAAGGAGTCTTTTTTTGGACTGTTTGATACATTATAGATTTTGGGACTGTTTCTTATGATAACGTTATAATATTGGAGAACACATGTAGATTTAAAAAGGTAAAGGTAATTCCCTGTGCAAGTACCAGTTGTTTCTGATTCTGGAGTGACATTGCTTTCACAACGTTTTCATGGCAGACCTTTTTACTGGGTGGTTTGCCACTGCCTTCCCCGGTCATCTACACTTCCCCCCCAGCAAGCTGGGTACTCATTTTACCGACCTCAGAAGGATAGAAGGCTGAGTCAACAATGAGCCGGCTACCTGAACTCAGCTTCTGCTGGGATCAAACTCAGGTCGTGAGCAGAACTTGGACTGCTATACTGCAGCTTTACCACTCTGTGCCACGGGGCCCTTATACGTAGATCTAGGAGTTTATTATTACATGGCTTTCAAGTAAAAGAATCACACAATATTTGATGTAAAAATTCTTTGTTGTACGTTTTTGTAGTGTTTTTTTCACAGTATATTGTTTTCATCAGATACCACCTAAAAGCTGGCAGCCTTATGTCCATCTCACTCACAATTACCTTGGTCTCAAACCTTTCCAGCCAAAAAGGCTTTAATCATGCTCAGCCCAGGATGGAAGGAGGCAGGGCATGAGCATGAAAATAAGCTGTGTCCATCACAGATGGCCACTGAAACATAGACATAGCCAAAGCTCCTTTTCCACATCTTCTTCAAAATCTGTTCCTATATTACAATCTATATAGAGCGTAGCAGTTCATTTTGTTTTAAAGAGAACTTTTAGTTCCCAGCTCTCCAAAAAATGCAGTGAAAAATTCTTTCTCCCTCTTTTCCTGTGGTGTGGGATGCCATCTATCACTTAGGAAAGAAGCAGAAGCAGATTTTGCTGGCTCAATGTGAAATGAATATAAACAAATCACAAGTGCTTGTAGAGAAAAAGTTAGGAAAGCTAAAGCTCAGTATGAGCTTAAGCTGGCCAAAGATGCTAAAAACAACAAAAAAAGGGTTCTTTTCTTATGTTCAGAGTAAGAAAAAGAGCAAGGACATGGTAGGCCCATTGCGAGGGCAGGAAAGTGAAATTGTAACGGATAATGAAGAGAGGGCAGAACGGCTCAATTCCTACTTTTCCTCAATCTTCTTCTAAGGGAAACGGTGCTCAACATGGCAAAAACAAAACATATAAGGAGGGTATGACGTTCCAACCTAGGATCAGCATACGGATAGTACATAAACACCTAGTTCCTTTAAATGAAACTAAGTCCTCAGGGCCAGATGAACTGCATCCAAGGATTCTAAAAGAGCTTGCAGATGTAATTTCTGAGCCTCTGGCTATTATTTTTGAGAATTCTTGGAGAACAGGAGAGGTGCTGGAAGACTGGAGGCGGGCGAATGTTGTCCCCATCTTCAAGAAGGTGAAAAAAGAGGATCCGGGTAACTACCGACCCATCAGCTTGATGTCTATACCTGGAAAAGTTTTAGAACAAATCATCAAACAGTCGGTCCTGGAACATTTGTGGGTTTCCTGCATTGTGCAGGGGGTTGGACTAGATGACCCTGGAGGTCCCTTCCTACTCTATGATTCTATGATTTAGAAAGAATGGATGTGATTACTAAGAGCCAGCATGGGTTTCTCAAGAACAAGTTATGTCAAACTAACCTGATCTCTTTTTTTGAGAAAATGACTACCTTGCTGGATCAGGGAAATGCTGTAGACATTGTTTATCTTGATTTCAGTAAGGCTTTTGATAAGATACCACACACTATCCTTGTTGACAAGTTGGTAAAATGTGGTTTGGATCTCGTTATCATTAGGTGGACCTGTAACTGGTTGACAGATCTCACCCAGAGTGCTTGTGAATGGTTCCTCATCCTCTTGGATAGGAGTGACAAGTGGAGTGCCTCAAGGATCTGTCCTGGGACCTGTTTTGTTCAACATCTTTATAAACGATTTGGATGAAGGAATAGAGGGAATGCTTATTAAATTTGCCAATGATACTAAATTGGGAGGGGTTGCAAACACAGAAGAAGACAGAAACAGGGTACAGGATGACCTTGATAGGCTGGAAAACTGGGCTAAAATCAATAAAATGAATTTAACAGGGATAAATGTAAAGTTCTGCAATTCGGTAGGAAAAATCCAATGCATGGTTATAGGATGGGGAAGACTTGCCTTAGCAGTAGTATCTGCGAAAAGGATCTAGGGGTCTTAGTGGATCATATGCTGAACATAAGTAAACAGTGTGATGTGGTGGCTAAAAAGGCAAATGCAATTTTGGGCTGTATTAACAGAAGTATAGTGTCCAGAACATGTCATGGCAGTTTTCTGGGCTATCCAGGTCAGGGTGAGAAGTTAACAGGCAGCCAGTAAAGTGCTTTCAAACTGGTGAAATCTGCATGTTGCAGTTTGCTCCAGATAGTAAGCAAGCTACCACATTTGGCACCAGTGTATGTTTTTGAATTGTCCTCAAGAACATTCCCATGCAGAATGCATTACAGTAGTCTATTATCACAGTTATTGTTGACAACTCTGGTATGGCTCCGGACTATGGCAGCCCCCCGGCAACCTGGGGTGTCCCTCTGGATCCCACCACAGCCTCTTCCCCCCTGGAGCAGAGCCACAACACACTTACCCAAGAGACGCTTGGCTTCCCTCGACCATCTCCAGGAAGGGAGGAAAAGCTGGAGGACAACCCCTTCCCTGCCAGGTGGCTGCTGTCCACAACAGTGCACCATTGCAGCCTCTGACTGACTTCTGAGGAGTCAGCCTGCTGGCACCTGCAACTAGTGAGAGGAACAGGGCCACCTGGTGGGAGTGGCTAGGGGCATTAGGGTCAAAAGGGAGAGAAATGTGTGGGGCCGGTGTGAGAGAGGTGACTGTCTGAGGCTCTGAACATCCCACACTCGCTGAACACTGCCCTGGAACCCACTGTGTCGCCTGGCAGACCCCCAAAGACAAACATTTGTTTCTGTGAGGGGCAAATAATTCTGCTGTGTTTCTGCATTCGGGGAGACTGGATCATGCAATCCTAATGCAGAGATCCAATTGAATTACTTGCTTCTGGAGGAGGATGTCCATTAAAACTCTGCACAACTCACTTATCTGATTCTGCTGCATCTCATCATTCATTACTCTCTATGTAATCCACCTCGAGTCCAACTGAGAAAAGTGGGCTATAAATAATGTAAATTTTCAAAAATTGTGTGTGATTGCTTCAGTCAGTCATTCCTGATTTATTGGCTTTATTCATTAGTTACCTTCTGAGGAGCACCACTCTGAACAAGCAGACGCACAATGGACATACTCATCCTTATGCAATCTACAGGTAAAACTTTTCAGAAGTAAGAGCAAAATTTGCATTTGGTTTCAATTCATTTTAAAAAGTGTGTCTAAGATAAGGGAATTTTGGGCAACTGCTCTTTGTTGAACAACCAGAGTTGGCGACAAAGCAAGTACCCATTTTGTTAAAATTGTTTCTTCCATTCAAATATGTTAATATAGTCAATCATAAGTGCTTGTTGTAAAACAATTTACAATAAATTCTGCAAAGACAGCTCCTTGCCCCTCTCTGCCAAGTTCCTTCCTTTGTTTTAAACAATTTGTTCCCTGCCTAAATCATGAGCCTGGACTTTTGTGAAAAGTAGCTGAGGAGTGTGTATATATGTGTATATGTGTGTGTGTGTGTGTGTGTGTGTGTATATATGATCGATGTAAGATAGTGTTGGTAATAAATTAGGTCACAGTAGAAGGTAGATCATTATGGGAAGCTAAGGGCTAATTTTGCCTCCCTGGTAACAAGAAATCAGTACCAACGAAAGAAGTCTACAAAACTGGAATGTGACCTTGGAGAAAAGCAACACCAGGGTTTGGGAACGAATTCAAATGTCATCTCCTGAATAGTCCTCAAATAAACAGGCCTTTCTTCAGAAAAGGTTTAGCTTATTGATAGACACATCACAGCAGTATGACTCATTGTGTCAGATCTGTTTTTCACAATTGGGGCCAGATTTATATACCCTAAGCTGGGCTGTTATGAGCCCGCCATAATTCAAGCAAAAAAGCCAGTGCAAAGCAAAGGTAACAGTTTCTCACCCAGCCTTCCATTACATGTTAACAGGTGCCAAGACAGTCTCTGAGGAGAAGATAGCATGTCCTTGAAAGCCAGACACAAGCTTCCCAGTCAGGGCAGAATGATTATTTTATATGTTACAAAGCAAGGCGAGCAAAGCAAGGTGAGCAAAGCCCAACCCCAACAAACTTTCTCAGAACAGTTACATCAAATACCGAGATTGATAACATTAATGGCAAGGCCCCTTGACATTAAAGACTTTTGGGTGGGAGATGTTTAGGTGGGAGAAATGATGAGTCATTAACCTGTAAGCTATATTTGGGCTGTACGTTTCACTTATTGTCAGTCTGGCAAAACAAGTAGTCTTGTATATACACGCTACAAGTGTTTGCTACATAATTCTTCATTAAAAGCTTCTGCATTTATTCAAGAATCCTTGTGACAGATTCTAGGCAAAACCTTACATATTGCCAGACTCATCCTGAAGCTGTGAATGGCCTTGATTCGCCCAGAACCACGAGCTAAGCTGGAGAGAACAGAAAGGAGGCTGCCAGCACAACCAAATCCAAACTTGATGCAGAAGACAGGGTGAAAGGTTTTGATTCAAAGAAGCAGGATGAGGGAGCTGTGGGATTCACTCTCCCATCCTTCATGCACCTTACCTATCAGAGACAGAAGCTGTTGCAACGTGACTGGGATGAGGCTGCGGTTGTGTGGCTGGAAAAAACTGAGAAATGGCAGCCAATGGCAGCCATGGCTCTTTCTAGAATGCTGGATGACTGGGGAGCCTGACAGTAGTAGTGACCGAGTGGGGGGGGGGATTGATTGCCGAGAAGTAGTGGTACACAAGTGGCACACAAGAGACACAGGCAGAGATGAGTGTGAACACCTGTGAGCTGAGATGCAGGCTATGGGAGAGGAACTCGGTTATGAGATAATCACACTGGGAGAATTCATGCAGACCACCCTACAGGTTGTTCTCCCTCATAGGTTGTTGGACATCTCTGTGGGTTATTCCTACTGTTCCTTCAGGGAGGCAGGAAACACCTTTTTCACCTTCCTGTTGGCGCCTTCGGAATAACCCCGTCCTCAGTTTTTGTTCCTGCCTCTACTGGGAGCATCAGCACAAGTCTAGGCTAAGCCCCTTTTCTTCTCTACTTTACCTTCCATTTCTCTTCCTCCTTTTTCTTTTCCCCCTCACTGGGCAAAAGCAGCAGGGAGGATCAACTTGGGCCGTTTCTAAATGGCCTGCAACAGAGATGGCTTCCTCTCTGATGAGGAGGGAGAGACGCACGCCACGCCTCTTGCGGCGGCAAATTTCATCGAAGGTGTCGACTCACCCTCGCGGCTTGTTCGCGCCCTTCCCAACGCGGCCACAGACGAATCGACTGCCAGTGCCAAGAAACGGCGTGTAATGGAAGCCCCTGCTACATGCCTTGGGGCGGCACAGAACAGCGGTGGCCATTTTGGAAGTGCGGATCTCAGCTCTCAGACCTTCCGACCCCTAAGGGCAGGCACTCCGGAGGCTTGGACCTACCTACAGCCACATTTGGAAGGCTTCTAAGGTGGGGGTAATGAGCAACCCTCTGAATCCAGAGGCTATGCTCTTTATTAGGAGAGCGATGCAGGAGGAGATGGGATCCTGTTGTGCCCGAATGTGGCTTTTCCCACAGGGATTCTCCTTTCCCTCAGATCCTCCCCGCTCTTTCCACACTTTCACCTGGCCTACCAAGGCAGCACAGAAGACCCCTTTACACCCTTCTCAGTCTCTACCTGTTGAGCCTGAATCTATAGCGTCTGGCTCTGATCAGGAGGATAGGGAAGAGGGGGAATGTTTCTCAGAGGAGGAACAGGAAGAGGCTAAAATACCTCAGCAGGCTAATAGTTTCTTCCGTCAGGAAGATTACCAGTTTTTGCTAACCAAAACTCTTTCAGCATTTGAAATTGAGGAGGGGCCCATTGATGAGGAAGCCAAGGTGGCTAACTCAAAGAAGATTAAGTCCAGAACCAGTGGAAATACTGAGTTCTTGCTCTGGGGGAAACTTCTGAGTAAGTATTCCCATTCCCAGAATATTTTGAAAAACAGGTTAGAGTTGAATGGGAAAAGCCAGCTTCTCTTAAGCAGTTCTCTCACTTGGTCAAAAAGCTGTATGCATTTCCTGCTTACACTAATGAGTTATTACAGGCCCCAACAGTGGATGGTCCAGTAGCAGCTCTGCAATCCTCTGGCCTGGTATCTGCAACATGATAGCAAATGGATCAACTCATTGTTCATGCCCTCACAATTGGGAGGGACAGTTACCACTTGAAGCCAAGTGAAAAAAGAATCCATCCTTCTCACCCCTTCTAATCTAGAGAGAATAAGGGGTAGAGAGAATAAAAGGAAGAGGGGGATGCCTAGTGGAAATCAATCTAAGAGTGCAAGGGAGATGGCTGTTAGTATGTCTCAGAGGCTTTGAGGGGAGAAGTGTCAAGTCGGCTGAATTCAATAACGAGTCTCTTGACAAAGTAGCAAGTTTATTGTAATCAGAACTGTGGACCATGGCAGAGATTGAAGGACTGAAACACATATGCACTAATCCAGTATTTAAAGTATGAATCTAAAGGATTCCTACGGGGGGCAATCTATGCAACACATCTTCACACTAGGATGCTACTTCTTTCGTTCCCAGACCGAAGTCTTGACACCCCATACTCCCCACAGAGAACAAGGCTGGGAAGGCGCCACTATCTTGTTCACAGGTTAGCATTTCAAAGCAGGTTACACAACAAAGGCATTTCTAGAGAGGGGGCAGGAGAGTGAGCTAGCAGCCCCCGGTGTACACTGTAAAGTACCCAGACTCCTTCACTTCAGAACCAACCTTAATACAGATATTGAGTAACCCATAGCAGACTTGACATACTGCCCCCCCTAGGATCCCCCTCCTGCCGGGCGGCCTTGCAAGGAGGGCGAGTCACATTTATGGCTCCGGAACTCGGGCCCCGAGAGGCTCCGGCACTCCCCCTTCGAGGGGAGGGTTGGTGAATCTTGTGAATGCCATTTGGACGGCCCCGGAGATCTGCGCAGTAGGCTGCAATGAAAAACAGGGTGGACTTTACCAAGAGCAGGGGGGAGGTCTAACTCTACTGTCACCGGGTTGATTACCCGCTTGATTTTGAATGGCCCTAAGAACTTAAAAGCCAATTTCCTAGACGGTTGTGCCAGAGGCAGGTTTTTTGTTGACAGGTACACGGAGTCCCCCACCTTCAAGTCCCAGACTGGCACATGGCTTTTATCGTACTGTTTCTTATACGCCTCCTTGGCCAGCTTCAGGTTTTCTTGAATGGCTGGCCAACATTGGCTGGGACCTTGCCACCATTGCTCGAAACTTGAGCCCGTCAATCCCTCCCCCCCTGGCAACATGGGGATCGGCTTCCCCTCATACCCAAACACTGTTGCAAAGGGAGATGCTTTGGTGGAACTGTGAGCGCTGTTGTTGTAAGCGTATTCTGCGAAGGGGAGGAGGTCCACCCAGTCTGATTGGCGTAGGCTTACAAAGCACCGTAGGTACTGCTCTAGCACCCCGTTCACTCTCTCAGTCTGTCCGTCCGTCTGGGGGTGATAGGCAGAACTTAGCCCCTGTTCCATCCCTAGTAACTTACAAAACTCCCGCCAGAAGGTGGCAACGAACTGAGGCCCCCTGTCACTTATGACCTTGTCAGGGATGGAGTGATGTTTGGCCACGTGGTCGAAAAATAAAGTCGCTAGTTTCTTGGCCGTGGGTAATTGGCTGCAGGGGATGAAGTGGGCTTGTTTTGAAAACGTGTCCACCACCACCAGTATGACTGTTTTCCCCCGGGAGGGGGGTAGCTCGACTATGAAGTCCATGGACACCATGGCCCATGGCCGTTTTGCTGTTTCCAGAGGCTGTAGGAGTCCCGGGGGTTTCCCCCCCCCTCCTTTTTGCCATCACACACACCGGGCAACCAGCTACAAAGTCCGACACATCCTTCTTTAGGGACGGCCACCAGAACTGCCGGTGCACCAAGTGCAAGGTTTTTACATAGCCGAAGTGCCCAGCTAATTTGGAGCAGTGACATAGTTGGAGAATTTCTTTCCTTAATATTTCCGGGATGTACAGTTTCTCCCCCTTGTACCAAAGAGCGTCTTTTCTTTTCTGCAACCCCTCCGGCCGCCCACCTCCCTCCCGTTCGGCCTCTAGGGTGATTTGTTCTTTGCTTAGCCCGCTCAATTCCTTTTTCCTCTGCGAGCGGGTAGTGACCATAGCCGCCACTTGTGTGGGGGGGATCAGGGAATCTACCACTTCCTCTCTCTGGCTCTCATGCTGTGGGAGCCTGGACAGGGCGTCTGCTAGGAAATTGCGGGTCCCCGGGATGTGTTTCAGGGTGAAGTCGAATCTGGAGAAGAAGCCCGCCCACCTGATTTGCTTTTCACTCAATTTTCTTTTCCCTGTTAGTGCCTCTAGATTTTTGTGGTCCGTCCATATCTCAAAGGGCACCCTGACTCCCTCCAACCAGGACCTCCAAGTTTTCAGTGCAAACATGACAGCGAAAGCCTCTTTGTCCCACACTGACCAGTTCCTCTGCTCCTCCGAGAACTTTCGCGAAATGTAAGCGCAGGGTCTCAGCTTCCCCTCCTCATCCCTCTGCATGAGAATGGCTCCTACGGCGACGTCGGAGGCGTCGCATTGGACCACAAACCCCTTCCGCTCATCTGGGTGGCTTAAGACCGGCTCGCTTGTGAACAGTTGTTTAAGCCGGTCGAAAGCCGCCTGACAAGTCGGTGTCCAATTCAGCCTGGCCCCTGGTCGCTTTGCCTCCTCCCCCTTCCCCTTCGTCTTCAGGAGGTCTGTTAGGGGCAGAGCGATCTGGGCGAACCCCTCAATGAATGTCCTATAGAAATTGGAGAATCCGAGGAAACTTTGGAGCTGTCTACGTGTCCTCGGGGGGGCCCACTCTAGAACTGCCTGAACTTTGGCTGGATCCATGGCCAGCCCGTCCCCAGACACCCGGAAGCCCAAATAGTCTAGTTCCGTGCGGTGGAACTCGCATTTAGACAGCTTGGCGTAGAGCTGGTGCTTCAGCAGGGTGGCCAGCACTTCCCTCACTAGTTTCACATGGGATTGTTCGTCTTGCGAATAAATAATGATGTCATCAAGGTACACCACCACCCCCTTGTACAGAAATTCCCGCAATACATCATTTATGAAATTCATGAACACCCCCGGTGCCCCTTGCAATCCAAACGGCATGACTAAATATTCAAATTGCCCCATCGGGGTGTTGAACGCCGTTTTCCACTCATCCCCCTCCTTGATGCGCACTCGGAAGTACGCGTCCCGCAGGTCAAGCTTTGTGAAAATCTTCCCCCCCGCCACCGTGCTTAGCAAATCTTTGATGAGGGGGATGGGGTAGGCGTTTGACATGGAAATCGCGTTAATCCCACGAAAATCCGTGCAAAGCCTAAGACTGTGGTCCTTTTTCTTTCTAAACAACACGGGGGCTGCGTGGGGGGCCGTCGCGGGTCTGATGAACCCCCTTTTCAAGTTCAAGTCTAGGAATTTTCGCAGCTCCTTCTTCTCAGCCCACCCCATTTGGTAGAGCTTGGCCCTGGGAAGGCTTTCCCCGGGGATTAGTTCTATCGCACAGTCTGTGCTCCTGTGGGGGGGTAGCTGGTTGGCCTCCCGCTCACTAAATACCTCCATCAGGTCGCGGTAGGCGTCCGGGACATGGTGCACCTCTTCCACCAGGACGCACGCCCTCTCCCGAGCGGCTGGCGCTCGTGGCCCCCATGCTGCCTGCCAAAGGTGCTGGTTGCAACTTGGGTCGGGAAATCTGATGGTCTGGGCTCTCCAGCGGATGAGGGGCTCGTGCTTTTCCAACCACCCCACTCCCAGGACCACGGGGTAGCCGCAGGCGGGCGCGATCACAAACGTCTCTGAGTCCCAGTGATCCTCAATCCCCAGGGGGCACGGCTCAGTCTCTTGCGTGCAGGGTTCCCCCCCCATTACTGACTCATCCATCTGTTCAAAGTGCATGGGGTGGGGCAGTTGTAAGCGTTTCAATCCCAGAGCCTCCACCACCTTGGGGGAAATCAGCTCTCTATTACAGCCCGAGTCTATGAGGGCCCGGATCTGTAGGAACCTTTTTAGCTTTGGGTTCAACAATTTGACCACTATAAAGTACAACCTTCCCGTGGGTCTCACCGTGAGCGGTGCCTCCTCTCGGTCGACCTGCTGGTTGGCACCGTTCAAAGCAGGTCGGCGTCGTTTCCCGCCGGCTCCTCTTCCCACGCCAGCTCGGCCAGCTCCTCTGACAGACGCACCTCCTCCTCTTGTAGGTCGTCTTGCACCAGGAGCGCGCTGCTCTTCGCCGCGTCCTTAGGGCGGCCGGTGGTTTTCTTGGGGCCGGGGGTGCCCGGGCGGGTGGCTCCCTGCGGTGGGGCGGCCCCGGTGGCTGATTGGGGGCAGCCGGAGGCTAGATGGTTGGGGTCCCCACACCGAAAACAACGTCGGGGCCCCCCCGGGGCAGCCACCGCCTGCTTCTTGACTTTAGGTGGCTCAGCCTTCCCGGGGCTTGCTTTCGGCGTTCCCCTGCCGGCAGCCAGTGCTTGGCGCAGCATCGCCACTCGTTTCAGGTTGGTCTCCACCTCCCCTGCCAGCTGAATCCACCCCACCAGGGTATCGGGGCGGGCTTGCGTGAGCGCTCTATCCAGGATGCTCGGGTTCAGCCCATTGGTGAAGTGCTCGATCTTCATCACCTCGTTCCAGTTCCGAGCCCGGGCGGCGTTGGCCTGGAAGTCGGCCGCGTACTCCCGGATGGATCGGGCCCCTTGCTTCATGTTCCGCAGCGCCGCCAGCGCTCGGGTTTCTTGCAGGGGGTCCTCGTACTGGGTCAGCAGGGCCTGCACGAAAGTGTTTACGAAATGGAGGACCGGGCTGTTGGTTTCGCATAGGCTCACATACCACTTCTTCGCTGCGCCCCGTAGCTTCGACCCGAGGTAGTCCACGCGGCTCATCTCATCGGGGAATGAGTCCCCCCAGTAGTGCATGTAGCTGTTTGCTTGGATCGCGAAGTAGTTCACTTCCTCCGGGTCCCCGTCGAACGTGGCGTCCAGCTCCCGGCCCCCCCCCAGGTCTCTTTGTCTGACCGGGGCAGGGGGGGGCTCCGCTGGGGCTTGCGGGGCCGCTCCGGGTGGAGGAGCGGCGGGGCCCTGTCGAGCCGGGGGTCCCCGCGGACCCGCCGGGGCTGGCTGTTGCTGGCGAGCCCCGGTCACCCCCAGCGCTCTGCCCAGCTGCGCGGTCAGGGTCTGCATCTGGTCCTTTAGGTCTCTCACCGCCCCGTCGATCTCCCTGCGGACCATCGCGCGAAACGTCTCGTACTCCTCATCGGTCTGGTCCTTGGGGCTCGCCCCTCCGTCCTCCGCTCCGCACTCGGCCCCTTCGCTTCCACTCTCGAGGTCCTGCGCCCCCGCGGTGCTGGCGCCTTCGCTCGCCTCGCCCGGGTGGACGGCGGCGGCCTCGGCCAGTTGGACCCGCTTGGTGTGGCGGGTCATGATCGCCTCCCGACGGACCGGGGCTTGATCCATCAGCGTAGTGGAGGTTCTTGGCTGGTATTGCCGTGGGGTCGCCACCAGCTGAAACTGTGGAGGGGAGGCCGCGGTCCTTCTGGCAGTATGGATGTGCCAGGGTGTCTCGGCCCCCTCCACTCTGGTTGGGAATCCTCCATTCTCCGGAGACTGTTCGGACATCGCCTTTTCAGTTGCCGGAAAGGTTGAACTCCAAGATAGGGAGTCCTTCAAAATGTCAAGTCGGCTGAATTCAATAACGAGTCTCTTGACAAAGTAGCAAGTTTATTGTAATCAGAACTGTGGACCATGGCAGAGATTGAAGGACTGAAACACATATGCACTAATCCAGTATTTAAAGTATGAATCTAAAGGATTCCTACGGGGGGCAATCTATGCAACACATCTTCACACTAGGATGCTACTTCTTTCGTTCCCAGACCGAAGTCTTGACACCCCATACTCCCCACAGAGAACAAGGCTGGGAAGGCGCCACTATCTTGTTCACAGGTTAGCATTTCAAAGCAGGTTACACAACAAAGGCATTTCTAGAGAGGGGGCAGGAGAGTGAGCTAGCAGCCCCCGGTGTACACTGTAAAGTACCCAGACTCCTTCACTTCAGAACCAACCTTAATACAGATATTGAGTAACCCATAGCAGACTTGACAAGAAGTGCTTAAGCACTGTCATAATAATAAAGTGACTGAACATTCTGGATATGTGAAAACCTTTCATCTCCCCCAGCGGCAGTTCAGATGGCCAAAGATGCGAAACATTTCCCAGTATGTGACTTCATGCCCCGCTTGTCTTATGGTGAACAGGGTTGGGGGGAACCCTTGGTTGATACATTCAAGTCAAGTCAAGTTAGCCTTTACTGGCATAAAATATAGATGTATATATCAGATAAAATGGAACGATTGCATACATATACATCAGGAAAAGCATAAACATAAACTATTTCTATTAGATCCTCTGGCCTGCCTTTAAAACAGAAATAAAGAAACTTAGCCACTTTCTCAGTGACACTAGATGAAGTATCATTCAAAAGATTATAGACCTTAAGTGCATCAGAACAATCAACCATACTAACTAAAAGAGGATGTAAATACTTGTGATGAAGATCTGTATACAAATTACAATAAAGAAGAATATGAGTAACTGACTCCACACATTTTTGCTTACAGAGACAGTACCTGACTGAGTAGACTGTCTTGTTAAATCTGCAGTAAAGAATGGCAGAGGGCACGGCGTTGCATCTGGCAAGTGAAAAAGCTCTACGCTGCTGTGGCACCTGAAAGACGGATAGATATGAGGCCATTTTCCCAGTACTAAGAGAGATCTCAAAACTCAGTGGGGAACAAGTTTTCTTAGCCAGACTGCATAGGTCTTGGCGCTCAATATCTAGCAATCTGTTTTTAATGTGTTGGACTGCAATGGTGAAGGACAGCATGGACAATAGTTCTAGGGATAAACCCATTACTTTTATTTTTCTCTCAATTTGTGCTGAACAATTTGACAAATTAAATTCAGAGAGCATTTGAGAGATATAGCTCCCTGGTTTAGAGTTGTAGTGCAAGCGTAGCCAGAATTTGAAGGTCATGAGCCATGCACTAGTAACTATTAAAGACATGCCAGTTTCTAAGCAGATAACTGCATATGGGACACATTTTGGCATGCCCAGAATTTTATGCAAGAATTTGGATTGGACATGTTCAATAGCACCTTCACAAGATCCAATCCAGATTGGGATGCCATACAGAAGTTGTGAAATCACTTTGGCTTTGAATATTTTTATGGCAGCTGGCACAAACTGGTTACCTCTGCCATAAAAAAGTGAGCTGTGGCAGATGTACTGATGTTAGCTATCTTCACTGCATACTTGCAATGGGTAGACCAACTCACATTATATTGAAAATAAACACCTAAGTATTTAAAATACTTGACTTACTCTATCTCTTCACCATCAATAACCCATTTGTAAAGTCTCCACTTTTTTGAGAAAACTAAGATTTTGGATTTCTCATAATTGAGCTGGAGCTTATTACTAGTAAAATACAGAACACAACGGGACAACAGACATCTTAAGCCCACTCTAGAGATGGTTTCAAGGTTCATTTACAGCAGGGGTGGCCAATGGTAGTTCTCCAGATGTTTTTTTGCCTACGACTCCCATCAGCCCCAGCCAGCATGGCCAATGGCTGGGGATGATGGGAGTTGTAGGCAAAAACATCTGGAGAGCTACCATTGGCCACCCCTGATTTAGAGGAAGAAGAAACCAAGAATCAAACTAAAAGTGTTACAAGACTCTAAAGTGAGAGCAGGTATGGGTCTTCCAGATTGGCAGATATTAAAAAGCCTGTGTACTCGCTTGTGTAAGAGATTGGGTGTTACGGAAAGACAAAGGAAGGCTATGATCTTACCTTAGGCTGGCTTGTGTACCTATGGTATCAAAGACTGGAAGGTCACTCTTATTTTAAAAATCATTGGATACAGAAATCCCTCTACTCAACATGGGCATGGTTGAAGGCAAAAATTTATCAGAAGATACCAAGATGGTTTTCCCCAATTGAAGCCTTTACACAATCAAATCTTCTAACGCAAAATAAGATCTGTTGAAACAAGACAATCAGTTGAAATCCTGGCAAGAACTGGAGGTTATGAATATTAATATGAGTTGGTGGTTGAGAACCCAACTGGAATCTAGATATGTTAAAGATAAAACAACGGGTTTTAGTATGGATCAATATGCATTTGATAAAATTCTTCTGGGGCTCCAGAAGAAATTGGTTGCAAAAATATACTCATACAGTATTTACTGCAGATGAGAATGCAAGATGAGACCGTAAAAGGTTGTATGATACCATGAGCCAAGAATATTGGTTGTAATATTACTTTAGATGAGTGAAAGGCAGTATGGAAATCTAACATTAGATGAGTGATAGGCAGTATGGAAATTTAACATTAAATTGACTAAGACAACTTCATTTAAAGAAAATATGTGTAAGATGTTTTACAGATGGTATATAGCCCCTCAAAAATTATCAAAAATGTATGTTAATATGTCAAATAAGTGTTGGAAATGTATGACCCATGTTGGGTCTTTCTATCATATGTGGTGGACCTGCAAGATAGCGAACAGCTACTGGAAGATGGTGCAAGAACTAATACCGAATATATTGAAATACAGATCCAATTTAAACCAGAGTTATTTTTATTGAACATATACGCTAATGAATATACAAAAAAGACAAGACATTTAATGGCACATTTTAATACAGCAGCCAGAATTTTGTCCGTGCAGAAATGGATATTACAACTAGTGCCTACAAGCAAGAGTTGATTGGGAAAATATTGGAGATAGCTGAGATGGGCTATTTATCTTCATTACTAAGTGGCAAATCTAAAGAAGAAACAAGAAAAAATTGGGAGCCATTATACATTTGGTTTGACACTCTTAGCTAATTTTCTGATTAAGACTGTCTGATGTGAAACATAATTATTTTTCACCTATTACTATTACCAGGTATTGTATGTATATTGAGACTATGATCCAAATTATGAAAGTTTAAGCAAGAATTAACGATACTTATAAAACACTGAGATCAAGGATGACAGCCCCAATGACCTGCCAGCCTTCCAACTTCTTCATCAATGGAACTGGCCAAAGCAAAGGCCCTGGCTCCAGCCCTCCTGACTGAGCTGGAGGCCTCTGGGGACTCTGAACTAGGGGTGTGCATTTGGTTCGGCTGAACCGAATAAACATCCAAATACCCCCTGATTCAGAAGTATACGGCATCGTATACTTCCGAATCCAATTTACAGGCATTATATGGGAGCCGTATATGGCTCCCATATACTTTCAAATCAATATTTGGAAGTATTCAGAAGTTCATAGAAAAGGCGGGAAAGGAGCTCCTGCAGCCTCAGGGGAGCTGTTTGCCTCCTTTCCCATCTTTGGAAGCCTTTTCCCATCTCTCCATAGCCTTCCTGGGATCAGGGAGGGAGGGGGAGGGGGAGAGCAGCCCCAGGAGCCAATCCAAAGCATGCATTTGCAAAATGCATTGCAAATGCATGCTTTGCAGTGCTGTTGTGTAGCTGATGGCTGGGCTAATCCCCCAGCCATCAGCAACATTGTTGTTCTTTTGGGTAGCCAAGTAAACAGTGTTCTCTGGCCAATCACAGAGCAGTGGTATTTTTTGAAACTGCTCTGTGTAGGGCCAGAGAACCTTTTTAAGGAGACTGCCTGGCTGGACTCCATTCCATTGTTGCTGTGTTGGTGTGAGAGATTGTGCTGCGCTGGCCCTTGGCCTCAGCTGCTGCTGCTCTCTCTCAGCCTTGCCTGACCTGCCTGAAGAAGAGAAATATCTAAGGTAAGACAGTCTTGGGGTTCTTGTTTTTATTTTAGTTAGTAAAAGGACTTTTTAAGACTCAGAGTCCCTTTACTTATCTAGATTTGGGTGGGTGAGTACTGGGTAGCTTATTTGGGGTTAGGGGGTTCTGCTGGAGGTGAGGTGTAAGCCGAAATGCCCTCAAAACGAGGTTGGGGAATTAGTTAGGTGGACACCCGGCTTAATAGGAATCTTTTTACCAAATGTATACCAGGCTCAACCATCCAGATAGTGAATGCTCAATAAAAGGACTCTAATTTAATAAAATCAATTGTAATTTATTTGGAATAACAGTTCTTTCACACAAGATAAAAATACAAAACAATCACACATTCACACAGGTCTAGGAAATATAGATAGATTGATAGGGGGACATATATGGATAAACAGACAGGGTGATATTACCTCTCGCAGACTCCAAGGAAGACTCCGATGGCGACAAGTGAGGGATTGGGGGAGGACCCGAAACTGATCAGGAATCGGGGATGGATCTACACAGCGGGAAATGGGTTGCTGAATAGAAGCACACCTGTGGGTAGCTAGTCCACAGGTTATAAAGAGTCACCCGAGTCACGAGGGGATAGGAGGTGACTGGGAGGGGAGATGGGAGGTTCTGCTGATGACCACGAAGGCTGGACATCGGCTGAACCAATGGTGAGTCTTTGGTGACACCTGATTGGGTGTTTGCTTTGACCAATGAACTTCACCTTCGTCCTGGGCATCCTGGAAACTTCCAGGTTGCGACAGGGCCTGAGGCGGCTCCGATGGTATCAGTATGGAAATGGCTGGGTGCTTGGGATGAGATGGGATTATCTGGGAAGGTGACAATAGGGAATCAAATATTGACCTAGGTATCCCCGGTGTATACAAAAGACTTGGATGTGGCAGGAGAGATCCTTCCTCTTTTCTCATCATCTCCTGGGCAAGAGTTATTGTTCAGGATATTGCTGAGCAATTAGGATCAACAGTTGAACTGTTAATCTATTCATAAAACGGATAGGTTGCTTGCGGGCTAGGAATGACTCAGGGTGCGTACGTGAGATTCTCACTAAGAAGGAATGAAGTGCAGCCTGGCAGGGAGATGGCTACAAGTGGTGTTAGCGAAACACAGTGGTTTCCATGCTTAGCGCTTCAACACCGGTCGCCTGGACAGCTCCATGGCGGCGCAGCTTCTTCCTCACCATGGCGGGCCCGCTCAGTGACGGGGGAAACGTTCGTGCATGTTGGCAAGCACTCCGTGCCTGTTTAGAATGCCTGCACAATTATGCTGTTTGTACACATGAGTCCCATTTGGTTCCTGGATGGCTTTACTCGCACTCTCTGGCCAGACAGATGCAAGCTCACTTCTCCAGGCACCCTGGCAACCATGCTTGTGACTATAATATTTGGGAAAGAGGGGTTGTTTCCTCACAGAGGGCCTGGGGTGGGGGGGTTTGCCAATTTGCCTATATCTTACTTTAATGAGAGGACTTTTAAAAGTGCAGTGTCCTTTTACTTTTCCTGATTTGGGTGGCTTGGATTTCTTGGGGTTATGGTGAAGGTTTTTTTGTGGGGGAGGGGTTGGTAAAGTTCCTGTATTGTTAAAAGTCAAGTTTTTTACTGTTTTAAAAGGATTCTGTGTTTGATTTGTTGCTGCTGTGTTGTGCTGCTGCTGTTCCTTTTCTCTTCTGGTTCTGGTTCTTGGGGAGGGCTGTTTGGCCTAATTTTCATTGTTAAAACATCAGTTTTTTTAACAGTTTTGTTTCTTGGCCTTTTCTCAGTGATTTGTTTGGATCTGTTGTTGTTGGTTTTGCATCCTGTCCTATTGTCTCTTTTCCTGGTTCTGGTTTTGGGGGGGGATGTGTTGACTGATTTGGTCTGAGGTTTTTTATTGTTAAAAAGGCCGTCTTTCTAACATTTGAGTTTCTTGGCCTTTTCTCAGTGATTTGTTTGGATCTGCTGCTGTTGGTTTTGCATCCTGTCCTGTTGTCCCTTTTCCTGGTTCTGGTGGTTTTTTTTTGGGGGGGGGGCATTAAAAGTTAAGTTTCTTTCTGTTATGTTTTGGGTTTTAAAATTTCCTCTGGTTGGTGTGTGGGCTGGGTCACTTTCATGTTTTTATAGAGTTATTTTTGGAGTCTGAGGGTGCTTTCAGTTTGGCTAGGGCCACTAAATAGGCTGCTCCACTAATAAGGGTGTTTTTAGGGATTGTGTTTTTTGAAATTAAAAAAAAAATAATCCAGTTTAGGGCTTTATCTTCTTTCAAAATTCAATTAGGCCAGAAGGGACAATTTAAAAAGATTTTAGGTTTCTCATAAAAGGCAACGTGACTACTATGCCACATCAGGCTCCCTTTTAAAGAGACTAGGGTTGCAGTGCATCATGCTTTCAGCCACTGAAAGCTGGTGCATCCTTAGATTTCCATAGGGTAAACCACAGCTTCTCTCTAGTTATAGCGGTCACCTGATTTCTAGTTTGCAAGGAAATCTGGTTTGTCCCAGGATCTAGTTAGGAGAAGTTTAACTAGGAGGATATAACAAGGATTGCTTTCATCTCAAGGTAGCCTGTTAAAAATTGTAGCCAGGTAGAGGCAGGATCACCTAGTCTCCTAAACTTTACCAGACTACTGCTACCCCAACCCAAAGAAGGACGGTTAGGGACCAAACAAACAAACAAACAAACAAGTTTTGGTGGGAAGGTTTTTAAAAAGAAGTCAGGGCACCTATTGGTTCAGGATACAGTGTAGTGAGTTAGGTTTGTAAAAAAACCCACTCTCAGTTCAGGTTGTGTGAGACTGGCCAAGAATGACATGAGTGACAGGCAGCAGAAGAGGGGTCCTGGGGGCAAGGCTAGGGTTGCCAAGTCCAATTCAAGAAATATCTGGGAACTTTGGGGGCGGAGCCAGGAGACATTGGGGGTTGAGCCAGGAACAAGGGTGTGACAAACATAATTGAACTCCAAGGGAGTTCTGGCCATCACATTTAAAGGGACAGCACACCGTTTTAAATGCCTTTCTTCCATAAGAAATAATGAAGGATAGGGGCACCATCTTTTGGGCCTGATAGAATTGGACCCTCTGGTCCAATCGTTTTGAAACTTGGGGGGTATTTTGGGGAGAGGCATATAGATGCTATACTAAAAATATGGTGCCTCTACCTCAAAACATAGCCCCCCAGAGCGCCCAATACCTACGGATCAATTTCCCATTATTCCCTATGGGAATTGTTCTCCATAGGAAATAATAGAGTGCCCAGTAGACATTCCCCTCACCCCCCATGCTTTCTAAAGCGGGGGGAGGGCCTCCAAACCAGGGAATCCCCTGCCCCCTCCCTCTCTCTCACACACAAATACTTACTGGGTCTTGTTCCTGCAGAACTTTACTTGCTCTGAAAACAAAACTAAAACAAGGGGAGGGGCCCTTCTCTGACGAAACTGTTACTGACCCTTTCCCATGAAGCCCTTCCTGTTTCCTGCTCAGCCTTAAAGGAACACATTTTAAAAAGGGACCTGTTTGCAGGTGCTAAACCTGCAGGAGCTCTAGAACTGTATAATGACTGTGGGGGCGGGGCTTCCCCCGCTGGCCAGCTGGCTGGGGGAGGGGGGGAAGCCTGTAAAAACGGGGGATCCCCCGCTGGGAACTGGGGATTGGGAAGCCTAGACAAGGCCAAGGAGAAGACATGACCTTTGTTCTAATTACATCATGTGCTTTGATTGGGCCAGGATTGTATCATCTGGTTCTTAGCATTTTTAAGCTGAGCACCAGCTTCAGTGCACCACACACAACTCTTGGCACATAGGCTCTGACTCTGATCTTGGCGCGGAGGGCGGAATATAAATAAAAATTATTATTATTATTATTATTATTATTATTAATTCTGGACCACATGGTGAGAAAACTGATTAAATTTGAAATTTATGGTTTTATTTGGTATTAGTTTTAGTGTGGTTTAACTTTTATATTTTGGTTAATATTTTGTCCTTAGGCATACAAAAAAACACTGAATGCTATAGGTATGCTCTTGATTAAGACATAAGGCTATAGAACAAGAGGCCTCAAGGATATCTCTAAGCCTTTGTCACTTCACTGTAAGTAATTAATTCTAAATATTATCCTGAAATAGCATGAACAAATATTTTTACAAATTTATAATTTTTCTCTTTTATATTACAGAAATTATATTACCTTGTGGTCCAGCATTGTTCTATTGTTTTATTCTGTTCTGTATTATGAGCCAATATGTGTACTTACCTTTCTGACCTCTGAAGAAGACCAAATTAGGTCGAAACGCGTCAGGTCAAGTTGAGTGGGTCCACATTGAGGTTTTATGATTTTACATAGGATAGAGGCTTATGATGGGCCCTTAAATGGTTTTAGCTTTCAACAATAAATACATGTATGTTGATTTATGATTTTTTTACACTTTGTTTTTAATGCTCGGCCCTTTAATTGCATATTAACCTTTTAGGTTTCTTACTTTAGTCTCTGATAAATGTCACCTCTTGCAATGAATTATTGCATCAAAAACTGCAGGCAATGTCTGTGCTATACCAATCTTGAATATGCTGTTCAGGTGTGCACATCTGTAAGTTGAAAAACCTCCTTTTGATTTATTGACATTCATTACAGAGATCTCATGGTCAATCTTTGAGTTTAAGACCCAGAGGAAAACATGAAGCAGCTGGGCATTGTGAGCTTTTGTACAGAAGTTGCTTCATGTGCTTGTCACCATGTGAAGGCACCATGGCACAGACTGAGGGACTATGTGCCCATCTACAAAACTATAGTTTTCCCCAGAAAAATAACTACAGTTCCTATGTGGTAGTGTAAGAACAGAGAGACAGCCATGTACAGTGGTCAGTATCAGTCTACTTACTGTCTGGGAAGTCTAAGTTCAAGATCACCAATCAAATGAAAGTGTGAAAGAAAAATCAAGGGGAACTTGCTGAGTAAACCTGGTGAAAAAACCTGGACACATACTCTGTCTAATCCTGGCTTGTTATTGCTCTTCTAAATAGTTCACATGCTTTCCTATTGAGAAAGACTGGAGGGCATGAATACAGTGAAAAAGAGGAGGAGAACTCAGCTGCACCCATAACAAGACCAACACCCCCCCTACCCCCAGCAAGGCAAAAAGCTCATACCTTCAATAAAATGTCACTAGTCTTAAAAGAGCTTTCTTTGTATCTCTCTGGAACTGGGCAAAGGAAGCTCCGGCTCTTTCCTTCCTTCCCCAAGGCACTAGGACGGGGAGGAGCTTCAGCCTCTAGAAAGAAGAGACGCTTGGCTCAGTAGCTCTGCAGTGTGATTGATTGCACCTGGCAAACTTCATCAACACAGCAGGGAGGGGGAAGAGGGAAAGATCAGGGTGAAGCTTCTTTGCTGGCTGGCTGGCTTATTGGGGGAGAAACACAAAATGGTGACCGAAGAAAGCAGGCAAGGGAGAATGAAGCAGACAACAGCCAGTTGCTGGAGGGCCTGATTGGAGCCCTCTGGGGGCTGGATCCAGCCCTTCTATGAAAAATAACAAGTCCCTGGGTACAGCTTTTCATCTGAATTTTATAAAACCTTCCAGTCAGTATTGGCTTCACATCTGCCAGACAAGGAGTATCAAACATACATATGTTTGACACTCCTGGGCCGCGGTCACACTCACCATTAAATCCATCCCTAACCTGTCGCTATTATACCCCGCAGCTTTTTTACAACGAATCTCCTGATCAGACATCCCTCCAACCTTCAGTTCTAAGTAGCGTTGGTCCCGTCGCTGGTGGATCAGAGGTCTCAACCGGACCTCATTTTTTGAGATGGCATTCCACACTCGCACAAGCGCAGTACATGGGATTTTGTACTTGGCTTTTTTTTTAAAAAAAGGTGCCAAAGGTGGGCGATCTGTCCCCCCCATTTAAACACCCAGAAAGGAAGGGGAAGCCCAGGAGCATTCTTTGCTGTCTCTCCGCCTGGCAGGGAGACGGCAAAGGAGGGTCATCTTCCTCCCCTGGCAGGGAGACAGCCAAGGTGGGCGATCCTCCTCCCCCCTCCATTTAGGAAAGATCCTCTGTGCAAGCACCAGTCGTTTTCGACTCTGGGGTGACGCTGCTTTCACAATGTTTTCATGGCAGACCTTTTACGGGGTGGTTTGCCATTGCCTTCCCCAGTCATCTATACTTCCCCCCCCCCCCCCAGCAAGCTGGGTACATATTTTACCGACCTCGGAAGGTTGGAAGGCTGAGTCAACAATTGCTGGCGCAATGATATAATTTGGAGTGGGCTCTTGCAGGGAAGCGGATGTGCGCTTGCGATGAGCCGGCTACAATGGAACGTTTAAACATAGAAAGTATGCACGGGAGTCGTTGGAAGCATTCTTATTCCGGATTTAATGTACTATCAAAAAAGTCCGCGTGTCAGTCGTGGCAGTTCAGGACATGAACGAGCCAATGACCATTTCCAGATGCTGACGTTTGGACAACCGCATAAAATCCGACATGCATCTGGCTTTCATCCATGCCCATCTCATCAGTTTATGTGCGTCTGGCCTCGGCCCTGGTCTAGCAGATGTGGAGCAAGTACTGACCAGAAGGTTTTATAAAACTCAGATGAAAACCATCTGTACCCAGGGACTTGTTATTTTTCATAGAAGCTGACTCCAGTTCAGATTCATCAACTGGCTATCAAAGCCAGGACCATGGAGGTTACTGTAAAAGAAAACACCTCAAAGCCTATTAGAGCAGTTGTTTTTTCAATGGCCATTTTCTGCTGCCCCAGCACTTTCTGTGCACCCGGCCCTCTCAGTCCCCCAAATTTTTTAAATCAATGTTGTGGTGCTCTGTGGAGATTTCTGCTTCCCACCAAAAGAAAAACAGATGTTAGACATTCAAAATGAAATAAAGAAAAAAGATGGGGAACTGAGAAAAAGACAAGGGAAAAAGAAAAATAATAAGGGAAATTACTATATTACAGACTCAAATGAGACATTTGTTGAATAAAGAATTGGAATGGAATTTAAAAAAAATTGCAACAGAAATCGTTTGAAGGTGCGAACAAACCTGGAAAGTATTTAGCCTGGCAATTGAAGAGAAGGAAAGAAAATAAAATTATTAATAAAATTGTGGCTAATGGAAAAGAGATAGTAGACCAAGAAGGAATACAAAGGGAATTTTTCAAATATTATGCAAATCTATTCAAAGGTGTGAAAATAAAAAAAGAAAAAATGGTGGAGTATTTACAAAATATTAAAATAGCACCCTTGACTGAATATATGAAAAAGATTTTGAATGATCCAATAGAAAAAATTGAAATTGAAGCAGCAATCAATGTAATGAAAATGGGTAAGGCTCGTGGGCTGGATGGATATACAGCTAATTTTTATAAAACCTTTAAAGAAGAGATAGTACCAAAATTGCAAAAATTGATGAATACGATAAGAACAAAAGGAAAGAAGCTGTAGTCTCGTTGATTCCTAAGAAAGATAGAGATGTCACAAATGTAAAGAATTATAGACCAATTTCACTATTAAACAATGACTATAAGATATATACAAGAATCTTGGCAGAACGACTCAAACAATATTTGATTAATTTTATAAAAGAAGATCAAGCTGGATTTCTCCCTAAAAGGCAAATAAGAGACAATATAAGAACAGTTGTAAATATTGTAGAATACTATGAGAAACATCCAGAAAAAGAGGTGGCATTATTTTTTGTGGATGCAGAGAAAGCCTTTGATAATTTGAACTGGGACTTTATGTTTGCAGTAATGGAAAAGATAAATCTTGGAGAACATTTTATAAGAATGACAAAAGCAATATATATGGAACAACATGCAAAGTTGTGTATAAATGCAGATCTTACAAATGATATCAAAGGATGAGCAAAGGTACAAGACAAGGATGTCTGCTTTCACCATTGTTGTTTATAATGACTCTTGAAATTTTGCTAAGGCAAATACAAGATGATAAAGAAATAGAAGGACTGAAAATCAGAGGATTTTCTTATAAATATAGAGCATTTGTGGATGACATTATGTTTATAACTGAAAATCCGATACAAGTGATACCTTTGTTGTTAGCTAAGATAAAAGAATATGGAGAAATGGCAGGACTTTACATAAATAAAGAAAAATCGAAATTTCTTTGTAAAAATATGCAACTAAATAAACAGAAAGAACTGCAGAGTCTGACGGGGTGTGAAGTTACCTCTAAAGTTAAATATTTGGGTTTAGAGATAACAATGAAGAATATTGATTTGTACAAAAACAATTATGAAAAGTTATGGCGTAAGATGGATGAAGATATGGTGAAATGGAATAAACTTAATTTGTCTTTGTTGGGTAGGATTGCTGTAATTAAGATGAACATTTTGCCAAGAATAATGTATTTGTTTCAAACTATTCAGATTGTGAAAGACAGTAAACAATTTAATAAATGGCAAAGGAAGATTTCAGAATTTGTATGGGCTGGGGAAAAAACAAGGATCAAGATGAAAATTTTAACAGATGAGAAAGAGAGGGGAGGATTTCAGCTTCCAGATTTAAGATTATATCACGATGCAGTTTGTTTGGCATGGATAAAGGATTGGGTGATGTTGTTAAATAAAAAACTTTTAATGCTGGAAGCTCATGGAAACAAATTCGGCTGGCATGCTTATATGTATTATGGGGAAAAAAAAGATGGATGGTTTTTTTCTCACCATTATATCAGAAATAATTTGTTAAATACATGGATAAAGTACAAGAAATATGGTGATGAAAGAAAGCCATTATGGATAGTACCAGCAGAAATAATAAAAATAACGGTAGAATCTGATGAAGAGAGAGGGTTGTCATATAATCAGTTACTAAAGATGCAAGGTGGCAAAATTGAACTGAAATCTGCTGAAGAGCTGAACAATAAGTATGATTGGTTTCAAATGCAACAAATAAAAAGCTTGATGGAAAATGATATTAAATCTGAAGGAATTAGACGCGAACAAACAGAAATGGAAAAGCTTCTGCTTGGAGATAATGAAAAATTAATATCGAAAATATATAATATATATCTCCTAATATGTTTTTAATTTTACCAACAATTTTATTACAATCTGGGTTTCCTAGATCCTAGTACAACACCTTAATTGCATTACACACCATTTCCCTCTCTTCCATATTAACCTCACTGGCTCTCCAGTTGATTTATGGGCATGTCAGTATTCATGAGCACAAATCCTGAGCACATGTACAGAGTACAATAGCCATAATTTCCAAAGCAAAAAACCCTTACAAAACAGGTTTGGGGTGGGGGCACTATCACATGTCTTGAAAGTCAGTTATAAGGCCCAGAGGATAGAAGCTCAACTTCTAACAGGAAGTCTTCCATATGGTGTAGGACACTGGCTTTCAACCTGTCCCTTGGAAAAGCCTCATCCACATAAATTCACCCTTCACAGGCAATACTCCCTTTAAACTGTGGAGTCTTGTGATGAAACATTCTACTTCATGAGCTACTGGCATTGAAGTTGTGAGCTACTGCATGAATTAGTTTGCTCTGGGACCATCCTTCCTGAGCTAGGTCAAAAACGTGTGAGCCGGAGACTAAAAAACTGTGAGCTTGCTCACACTAACTCAGCTTAGAGGGAACACTGTTTACAGACATCTGACACAGAACAATATTGCAGAAAATTCTGTTCTAAGGCACACATTCAGCTACTGGAAACGTCTGGCTAGGCCTCTTGAATTGTCTTAGGATCCCTCTTAACCCCAGTAATGAGAGTATCAGTAACGATACTACTCAGGCCTCATTTTGGGCAGAAGCTCACAGGAGTGGAGCTCCGGAACCTCTACATTTTATTGTGCTCTTTCTTTCTTACCTCCCCCCCCCCCCCCAAAAAAAAGCACCCTTGCTTCTGGGCTCCATTGTTCAAATCCCCTGTGAGAATTTTGCTGAATTCTAAGATTTGACAAACTTTCTAATATTTTCCCCCACAAAAAAAATGGGGAAATAAACAAAACATATCAAACAGACAGATGGAAATCTTTATGCCAATGTGGCCACATAGGAGAAAGTAATTTAAAAAGTATGATGGGAGTAAGGTTTTCTGACAATTCTAATTCAAGAAGCATTTTAAGGTAGGTGCTGAGCTGATATAATTTAGTCCACCTTCTGGTGATGTCAGGGGGTGTGTGGCATATGCAAATGAGTTATGCTAATGAGCTCCAGCATCTCTTTTTCCTACAAAATGACCCCTGATACTACTGCATCATTCCACACACAAGATTTGCAACAAATGCAGAACTGCAGGCAATGACAAGGCTTTGGAGCAGTTTTGTCCAGGAAAAAAAAAAACACAGGATAAAGACCACAGTTTAGGTGGGTGGCAGAAAGGTGTCCAGATCCAGGCTGGATGATCTTGAAAGCTAAGCATGATCAGCTCTGGCTAGTTTTTTGGATGGGAGACCCAAGAAAGTAAAAGGACTCTATGCAGAGGCAAGCTATGGCACATCACCTCTGAATGTCTCTTGCTCTTGGAGAGCCAGTTTGGTGTAGTGGTTAAGTGTGCGGACTCTTATCTGGGAGAACCAGGTTTGATTCCCCACTCCTCCACTTGCACCTGCTAGAATGGTAGGGGTCCCAACCCTCCCGCCCTGGCGGGGGATCCCAGGATTTCCCCCCTTTTCCCCCGCTCCCCCCCAAAATGGAAGCGGGGGGAGAGGGGGGAAATGGCGAGCCGCCCCGTCCCGCAGCGTGCGAGGCCGCCGCGCCGCTGCCGCCCCCTTCCAGTCCAGTGAGGCCGCAGGCGGCGGGCCCGCCGGCGCCCAGCAGCAGGAGGAGGCGGCGGCGGTGGCGGAGGAGCTGTCGGCCGAGGGCCTCGCTGGTTGGCGACGTTGGCAGCACAGCCCCGCCAGCACAGCCCCGCCAGCACCAGCGCGGCAGCGCCGGAAGCAGCACCTCGGCAGCGCCGGAAGCAGCACCTCGGCAGCGCCGGAGGCAGCTCCTCGGCCTCCGGCGTTGGCACCACAGCCCCGCCAGCACCAGCGCGGCAGCGCCGGAGGCCGAGGAGGAGGCCCCGAGCCCCCGGCCCCGCTCTCCATGTCTGCGCCACTGCCCTGCTTCACCCAGGCTTCCAGCCTCAGGCAGGGCCGAAGGGCGGGGAGGACGAGCGGGAGGAGGAGGAAGGGACAGCTTCCTCCTCAGGCGGCGGCTGCGGCGCGGGAACCTGCGGCTGCGGCGCTGGTCACAGCCTTGATCTTGGCTCCACCCCTAACATCTCCTGGCTCCACCCCCAAAGTCTCCTGGCTCCACCCCCAAAGTTCCCAGGTATTTTTTCAATTGGACTTGGCAACCCTATAGAATGGCCTTGGATCAGCCAAAGGTCTCTTATCTGGGAGAACCGGGTTTGATTCCCCACTCCTCCCCTTGCACCTGATGGAATGGCCTTGGGTCAGCCATAACTCTGGCAGAGGTTGTCCTTGAAAGGGCAGCTGCTGTGAGAGCCCTTTCAGCTCCACCCACCTCACAGGGTGTCTGTTGTGGGGGGGGGAGGAAGGTAAAGAAGATTGTGAGCCGCTCTGAGACTCTTCGGAGTGGAGGGCGGGATATAAATCCAATATCATCTTCTTCTTTGAAAACTCCTACAGGGTCACCATAAGTATATTGTGACTTGATGGCAAAACACCACAACAGAAATGTAAGAAACCAAGGTTTTGAAATAGTATTAATAGTATCAAAGTACAAGGAAAATTAAACTGATATTAAAGTATGGAGAGAGTTTGTTCCTCACACTTTTTAAAGCTCTGGTAAGAACTATTTTGACAAAAACAGAAGAGCAATATATGCATAGAGCTCCCCAAATGATAAGGTTTTGTTAAGAGTCATAATTTTTTTTGCTAACACCATACTGCTCACAGCAAATGATGCTCACAGAGATAAGGCCACTTAAGTGATTTAACTACATGACACCCTCTGCCTTTCAGGAAACTATATCATCATAAATAGCTTAAAAGGCAGGACAAATTTTATTCACCATGCAGACAGACTGCTATTAATACATACACCTTTCCTCTCAAAAATTAAATCTCACCACAAAATACAAGTTCAGAGAAGGAAGTCCAACCCCTTCAACAAAAATTTAGATTCCCCATGAACAGAAATGGCAGTGCAAGAATCTTTACATTCCTTTGCAAAAGCTTTTTGTTGGCAACACAGAGTAGGTTAGAAGTCACTGGCAGCTCAAAAGATGTTAGGTTCCTCAAAAAGAAATTTTAAAAGGAGGCCCTGGAAACACCTATGCTCTTAAATATACTGTCACTTTACTTTTAAGCTTCCTTCAGAAAGCACCTGGAAGCTCAAGGGCGGGTCCCATAGCCCCTTAATACTTTAAAAAAAAAGATGTGGGGGAGAGGGAAGATACGTGGCCTTAAGGAAACAAGTCATGAGTCCCTTAGGGGCACTCAAGAAAGGGCCAAAGTTTCTTTTCTCTCTTACTTCTGCTTAACCTCACCTATCCTCCCTTTGCTCAGAAGTGGACAAACCCCTCTGGAAACGCCTGGGCAATCAAGGCACCCTCTTCTGAGAGCTCAGCCCTTTCCCCAGCCAAGACTGACTGGCAAAGGTCCCCTTACTCACTCACGAGGGGGACATGGTTTCACTTTTGCAGAGCAGCAGGGGCTCCTTCGCTTTCCCTCACCCACTTGCCCCCCCCCCCCTTCAGCAAAGGCAGCAACAGTGCTCTTCCACTCCAACCAAGCTCTACCTCCTCCTGGCCAAGCAACCAAAGCGAATTCTGCCGAGGCTCCAAGGACACAGAGGGAGGAAGATCCCACTGGTGGCAGCAAAGACGACGGACAGCATGGCAGCAGGCAAGAGCACAGGGGTAGCACATAGTTTAGTTTCGTTTATTCGATTTATATCCCACTCTCTCTGCTGAAGCAGGCTCAGAGGAGCTCACGATGCACAATAAAGTCACAATAAAACAAATTAAGCATTAAATTAGAACAGTTAAAACAATTTAAACAATTTAGTGCTAATTTCCATTTAGTTACAGATGGCATTCAGTATTCTTAGCAGGGCTTTTTTGAGCAGGAACACAGTTCCGGTTGGCTTGGTGTCAGGGGGTGTGGCTTAATATGCAAATGAACCCCTGCTGGGCTTTTCCCACCAAAAGCCCTATGTGAAACAGGAGTGACATCAGGGGGTGTGGTCTAATATGCAAATGAGTTCCTGCTGGGATTTTTCTACCCCCCCCCAAACCCTGGTTTTTAGACATGCATTTAAATCTAATATCTCAGTGGTTTCAGTTAAAAGCTAACTGAAATAATATTGTCTTGCAGGCCTTGTGGAACTGGGCAAGGTCCCGCAAGACTCTGACCTCCCTAGTTAGTTGGTTCCACATGTGGTTCTCTCTCCTCTCTCTGTGCAGTCACTGTTTCTACCTGCCACCCTATGCACATGAAATGGAGAGGACACAGCAGCAGCTGTCCCCACTCCCTAGGCATCCTCCTTGCAGCGGCCCAGCCCTGAGCCCAGCTAGGCAGGGAAGTCCAGTCACCTTGACACCCACCTTGACACCTGCCAGGTTCTGGGAGGTGGTGCTGGTGCCTGCGGCCCACTCAGTACCTGGAGGGGGCGGGAAAGAGCCATGTGAGGCTCGGCGGGCTCAGTGGGGTGGCTGGGCTCATTGGAGGGTCATCGGGTCAAGCAAAATCCTGCGCTGTAAAAATGGAGACACCAGGGCCCCACGGATGTGTGGAGCCCTTAGGCACTGGCCTAGGCAGCCTATTTATTAATCTGTTTGCAATAGACATTTATTGTAATTTTACAAAATATTGCAAAAAGAAGTTACATCCCCGGAAATGCCGATGTTCTTGGAATATAACCAGTTTGTGGAGTCCAAGAAACATGAAGAGGAGGAGGTGGTGGTGCAGAGGCTGCTGCACCCTGCTTCCAAGGGCGGGGTCATTTCAGTACAGAGATGGATGCACCATGTGAAATTTAGTGACATTTCTTCTCTTCCGCCTACAGTCCTGGGGCTTCACATGCAGCGGTACCTGTGGAGAAACACCATTTTGGCTGGTCTTTCACTGGGTGTTGGCTAGAGGAGTTTATTAAACTCTAGGCAGACTTTGGGCGTAGTCTCTTCCTCCTCCCCTCCTGTATGAAACCAGCAATTCTGGGGGGAGCCTTCTAGAGAGACAGGACGTCCCAGAATGCTGCAAGAGGTAGACCAATTCCTAGGCGGGAACTGGATTTTATATTGGAGATTTTGGGCGGGAAAACGGACAGTTAAAGTGGACAGTCAGGCAGTGAGTATGGAAACAGTCTGAAGAAGGTATGGTCAGGCTTGCAACAGTCCAAGTCAGGTGCCTGTCCTGCATGTCATCTAGTTAGGGCAAGTATTAGAACAGGGAAAGAAGGAGCGTTTTTTCCCTACTTTGATTTGTTTCTTCTGTTCACTATTTTAAAATGCCTGTACATAGTTATATCTTGTAAATAAATATTTTGTCTGTTTAAAGTGGAGTCCCTCTGTACCACCTAGTTCCCCCAACTGCTTGGAATCATAGAATCATAGAGTTGGAAGGGACCTCTAAGGTCATCAATCCCTGAACAATGCAGGAAACTCACAAATACCTCCCCCTAAATTCACAGGATCTTCATTGCTGTCAGATGGCCATCTAGCCTCTGTTTAAAAACCTCCAAGGAAGGAGAACCCACCACCTCCCAAGGAAGCCTGTTCCACTGAGGAATCACTCTAACGGTCAGGAAGTTCTTCCTAATGTTGAGGCGGAAACTCTTTTGATTTAATAGCAACCTATTGGTTCTGATCCTACCTTCTGGGGCCACAGAAAACAATTCCACACCCTCCTCTATATGACAGCCCTTCAAGTACTTGAAGATGGTGATCATATCACCTCTCAGCCGCCTCCTCTCCAGGCTAGGAATGGGTTGGAAAATCCCTAGGGTGGAGAGAAGTGGTGAAATAGCTGTTTGCCAACTCTCCAGGGGAGCCCCAAAGTTCCATGGGAAGCCCTGAGTAGGGTTCCTAGTGAATCCAGAGGGAGGTTCGGAGGCTGTCCCACCCAACTAGAGCCCCGGACAGGGACAGTGGTGGTAGCATATATCCTGAGGAGCAAAGTGGAGCAGCCCTTTCAGGTCAGAATGCTGGGAAGGGCTGGGATGGGCCGGGGCAGGACTGGTCTGCCACAGTACCCAATGCTTGAGGGGATCATATTCTATGGTGCAGCTCTTTTTTTTTTTTTAAACCCCATTCCTTCCCCTTGGGAAATGATAGAAAATAAGATCTTCACACCCCAAAACAGGCATCCTACACCTTGTTGAGCCTGTGGGCATGTTTTGAAATTTTGAGAAAGATGTCGTAGGTCCCAAATGGCTACCATGGGAGACCCTGACCCTAATTCTCCCCCATATATACTTCTAATTTAAACTTCAGTTAAACATCATGTTTGATGGAGGAGGGTGATCAAGACGGGTAGCAATGTTTGTCTGTAATGGTAGTGCTATGTATGCGGACCTTAGTGAAGACTTACTGGGTGTTCCTGCAAGGCTCATTGGCGCCATAAGGACTGAGCTTGGGGATTGGGGAACAATGGGCAGCAAGATCCAAATCCCCACTGCCCTGCTCCAATCACAGGCCCCCTGCTGGTTTGAATGATCTAATAACGTGCTTGCGCGGGAACCCTGGGTTGTATATAGCTGGCCCCGTGGGCCTGGTTAGACAGTCTCAGAGTGCAGCCCTATACTATGCTGTGCCTAATAGAGCTGATGATCACGACCACCTCGCCTCTTCATTGCATTGAACCCACCATATTATAAGTAGAAAGGAGCAAAAGACCAGTAGCACCTTAAAAACTAACAAAATTTGTGGTGGGGATGAGCTTTCATGAGTTACTGCTCCCTTCTTCAGATGGGAAACAGAAGATTTCAGTGTCTCTCTGTAAAGTACTGGGGTCGGCGCAGTAGGAGACCAGAGTCGGAGAGTGATTTCAGGAACACACACACAACACACTGAGCTCTGTTCAAACTTCCCGCTCCTTTATACAATTCTTGCCCCCTTCTGATTGGTCCTTAACTATCTACACGGATTGGCTATTTACAGGGCCCTAAGGGCCTATCAGGGTACAGTATGAGCCTGGATGTTGATTGGCTACTTATGTTTCAATCCTTCCCCTGATTGGGCACACTTAGGCCTTCTCTGAAACCCTGGTTCAAGCTCTGGCTTGTTCGGCTTCCCTCCAAAAGTAACAGTTCCCTCCAAAAGTAACAGTTCTCCCATTTGAGCCTAGGACACAACACTCTCCTACTGTCCAGTTACAAATTCCTTGTATAATTGTGCTTTAGAGAGAACATGACCATGTTCTGTGAATTTATCAGTCTGCATCTAGGGCCATATTCAGAATTACAATTACACTGCATAATCCAGCTAGAGTCCCAGTGAGAAGGTATTTATAAAGTAATTCTATTATGTGGGGATTGCATTTCCCAGTATGCAGTGTGAAAACTCAGTAACCTGAACTAACTTAATGACATGAATGAAAATGAACGCCAAATGTTAATACTTCTTAAAAACACATTATTTATAAATGACGGATTGGTTTGGTTTGCTTCCTATTGAAAGAACCTGTTGTGGAGCAATATGCAAAGATGACAGGTCTGTGTTGGGGGGTGGGGTGCAAACAAGGCATCTCATTGGGCTGTGTGAGAACACACATACATGAAATCAATCACCAGAAACTCTATGAGGTGGGTGTGGCTGGATGACCACTTCTGGCCACACCATGGGGTGTGGCCTAATATTCTAACGAGTTTTTGCTGTCAGGGGTCTGGCCTAATATGCTAATGAATACCTGCTGGGCTTTTTCTACAAAAAAAGCCCTGATAAAGGACACTGGGGGGAGCTTAACTTTTGTGACTATCTTTTGTTTCCAATAACAATTACCATTGTTTGAATTCAAACCATTCTTAACTTGGATACTTTGGGTCAGCAACTGGCAAAATCTTGCAGAAATTAGTAGGGTTCTGTTGAATGATCACAGCCAGGACTGGTGCCAGGCTTTTTTGCACCCTAGGTACGGCTAATTGCATCTCCCCTTCCCCGCTAACCAATTTCTAAAAAAATTTCTGGATGAACCCATCTTCCCTTGCTTGCTCCTTAGCTCTTTCTGTCTTTGCAGAACTGAGCTCTAGATACCCATTTGCTTCCTAGAAAAATGACCATATTTTCTAAATAAGTTTAAGATCTGTCCAGGAATAAGCCTTAGTTAGTCAAGCTAAGCAAGACCAGGAGACAGTTGGGTTTAGGGTGGAGCATGTTGCATGGAGTGAAGCTAGCCAATCATGGGGTGAGCAATAGTGAGGCTATAGTGTGTCAACCCATGTCATGTGACCCTTCGCTCCAGGCTTTGCTGCTGGTGGAGAACAGATCAACTAGTGCAGGGTTTCCCAAAATTTCCCCCCCATGGCTCAGTTATTTTTACACTTCTCCTTCATGGCCCACTAAAATTTGGGGGTGGAGCCAGGAGACAGGAAATAATGTCATTCCCCGTGGTGTCATTTCCAGGTCAAGGGTGAGCTTAGGCTGGCCAAAGATGCTAAAAACAACAAAAAAGGGTTCTTTTCTTATGTTCAGAGTAAGAAAAAGAGCAAGGACATGATAGGCCCCTTGCGAGGGCAGGAAAGTGAAATTGTAACAGGTAATGAAGAGGTGGCGGAACTGGTCAATTCCTGCTTTTCCTCAGTCTTCTCTTCTGAGGGAAACAGTGCTCAACATGATAAAAACAGAACATATAATGAGGGTATGAAGTTCAAACCTAGGATCAGCATAGGGGCAGTTTTTTCGCAGATAAGGTCTTGTCGCTCCGACACGACCTCCCTGTGACAATTGATACAGTGAAAGAACTTGAGGCACCAAGCACGTCTTCTGATCCATCTCTGGATTCCTTCACCCCACTCAGCCTGGCGTAGGTTGACAGCATGGGTTTCTCAAGAACACGTCATGTCAGACTAACCTGATCTCATTTTTTTTAAAGAAAGTGACTACCTTGCTGGATCAGGGGAATGCTGTAGACATTGTTTATCTTGATTTCAGTAAGGCTTTTGATAAGGTTTCACATACTATCATTGTTGACAAGTTGGTAAAATGTGGTTTGGATCCTGTTGCCGTTAGGTGGATCTGTAACTGGTTGACAGATCGCACCCAAAGAGTGCTTGTGAATGGTTCGTCATCCTCTTTGAGAGGAGTAACAAGTGGAGTGCCTCAAGGATCTGTCCTGGGGCCTGTTTTGTTCAACATCTTTATTAATTATTTGATTGCAGGAATAGAGGGACTCTTGGTTTAATTTTAATTTTGGACTCTTGGTTTAATTTTTTGGATATTGAATATCACAGCAGCTTTATGCTTTGTTTCCCCAATCCCCAGGTGGGGGCAGGGGATCCCCTGGTTTGGAGGCCCTTCCCCCGCTTTAGGGTCATCAGAAAGCAGGGGGGGGGAGGGAAATGTCTGCTGGGCACTCTATTATTCCCTATGATGACCGATTCCCATAGGGAATAATGGAGAATTGATCCATGGGTATCTAGGGCTCTGGTGGGGGGGGGGCTTCGTTTTGAGGTAGATGCACCAAATTTGCAGCATAGTATCCAATGCCTCTCCTCAAAATACCCTCCAAGTTTCAAAAAGATTGGACTGAGGGGTCCAATTCTATGAGCCCCAAAAGAAGGTGCCCCTATCCTTCATTATTTCCAGTGGAGGGAAGGAATTTAAAAAGTGTGTGGTCCCTTTAAATGTGATGGCCAGCACTCCCTTTGGAATTCAATTATGTTTGTCACAACCTTTCTCCTGGCTCCACCCCCATGTCTTCTGGTTCCACCCCAAAGTCTCCTGGCTCCACCCCCAAAGTCTCCAGATATTTCTTGAATTGGACTTGGCAACCCTATCTGAGGCAGGCATTGTGTTTTCTCTTTTCCTGCTCACAAGTAGCAGGAGAAGGAAACAGGGCAGAGTGCCAGAGGGGAGAGGGCAACAGAAATGTGTGCTCCTTCCTCCTTGGGTGGTCAGTGGCGACCAGCAGAGGCCCCTGCAGGAGCTCCATGCCAGCCGGAGCCCAGCCGGAGCCTGGAAAGAGGAGGGTGTGGGAGCAGTTGCAAAATTCTTAGTACAGAGGTATTTTTCCCTGCATTTGCTCCTTTGCAGGATTTTCCTACTTTCCTCTCCTTTCTTGTGGCCATGAAGCTGTCTTATTGCCCATTTCTTTCCATACACAGCCCATAGCCAGAAAAATTTTATTGGAGGGGCAAAATGAGTATAGTTGTGATCATCATTATTTATTTACATTATTTATGTATAAATTTTTTATCAGTTTTCTACTTGAGACTCAAGATGGACTACATGGTATAGAATACTGTAATCAAATAGCATATGAGATCTAATAATACTATAGGACTAAGCTTAACAAAAATTACTAGAATGCAAAAAAAAATGCTATGTCAAGCAATGCAGAAAATGGAATTACAAAAATCGAAAACAATGCTGCAGAAGTGTGATAAAACAAATCAGCAATATACAGTGTATGTTGTGGCATAGACTACAGCCCTGTTCTCTATAAGATTTATAAAAATGCACTCCCAAGCAACTGTTTTACATAATCTGCAGAATTAAAAGAGAACCTTCTTCTAAGACAGGCCCAAAAGAGACAATAACAAAATATCACTAATAGTCACTTGTGAAAGGGAGCTGTTATTGTCCAGCCCCCCCAATCTCAAACAACTCCTCACTCACAATAATGCATCTAATTTGAACATGACACTGATACCAGAGCTTGCAATAAACCCAGATGTCAACGTTGCTGTCACATATACTCAGACAATGCAATCACTGAACCTAACGACACCATCTCAGGTTTATCCACCGGTTCATCTTCTAACATTGTATATGCTATTAAATGCCAACAATGTCCTTCAGTTCTCCTCATTGGACAACAGATCAAACACTATGCCAAAGGATAAATGGACACAAATCTGACAACAAGAATCACAAAACTGAGAATCCTGTACAACATTTCAACCTCCCAGAGCACTCATTGGGGGACCTCAAAGTAGCTGTTTTATTTCAAAGGGATTTTAGAAACAGACTGGAATGGGAGATTGTCCCTGGAAGAGCATTACGCTCTGCAGGACGGAATCTGCTGGTGATCCCTGGCCCTAAAGAGGTCCAGTTGTCCTTGATGGAACCCTCTGCCGGAAGAGAATAGGGATCTTTTACAATTTCACAGGGCCTGTAAGGGAGAGAGGTTCCTCCAGGCTTTTGTTTGAGGACAGCAATGGTTGCCAGGCAGGCACCCCTTTCCCACCCCTCCTCCAAGGGAAAACCCCTGCCCCTGATGCAGTGTCTAGAAATCAGAAATTGGTAGCACTTTTATTATATAGTGGGTTCTACGCATTGATGAGTCTCATGTGCCCTTAATTGATCAATGTGCCACCTCATCGTGAAACCTCCCTTGGAAGTGACTTCATACATGATGGAACCCAATACTCTGGATACGTGAGCTGGTACCCATGTGCCCCCCCCGAAGTTTTTGGCAAACACTAAGTCCCCTGTTTTGAAACCCCGGGAAGCTTGGACAGCCTCTGGTACTTCTTGTAGGCCTGGGGCTCGGTCTGGGTGCATGCAGTCAAGCAGGGTATTCAGCCGCCGGCCCATGAGAAGCTCGGCTGCGCTGAGGCTGGTGACTGTACTAGGGATGGAATGCTGTGCCAGGAGGCACTTGGTGAGGTGGGCTTCCCACTCCCCATGGATGATACTGAGGAGAGTTTCCTTCATAGCCCACACCATCCTTTCAGCTTGGCCATTGGTGACTGGGTAAAAGGAGGCCAACCTTATGTGCCTTATTATGTTTCGGCCGCAGAAATCCTGAAACTTGGCCAAGGTGAAGGCTGTCCCGTTATCAGATACCAACGTGTAGGGGAGGCTGTGTGTGGCAAAAACCCTGCAGAGAGCCCCTAATGCTGCCTGGGAGGATATGGATGCTATTGGTACTACTTCCAGCCACTTAAAGGAGGAGTCCACAGTCAGGAAGAATATATGCCCCTGGAAAGGCCCCGCGAAGTTGAGGTGCAGGCGGGACCAGGGGTTGCGAGTGGACTCCCACTGTTGGGCTGGGGCGCATAGTGGTGCTGGATAGGTCTCCTGGCATGGCTGACATCGGGCCACCCAGGACTCAATGGCATCATCTATTCCCAGCAACCACACATAGCTTCTGGCCAGCGCCTTCATGCGCACAATCCCCGGATGGGTTTCGTGCAGCGCTGTTAGTACTTGCTACTGCAGTACTGGGGGCACTACCACCCTGCTTCCCCACAACAGACACCCTTTATGTACAGACAGTTCATCCTGGCAGGGCACAAATAACAAGAATTCCGCACCCACCCAGCCCTCAGGCCACCCCCTCCACATCCAGTCCAGAACCCGGGAGAGGGTTTTGTCCTTAGTGGAGCAGCAGGCAATGTCCTTGGTGTGAACCGGGCAATCCGGGAAGGACTACAGTTACATGACCTGGAACACCGGGGCTGGATCGCGGTCCGTTGAGGACAGCTCAGAGCGTCGGTGTGACCCATCGCCTTTCCTGGGTCGTACTGGTACTGGTACCCTGCTAGGAAGATGGACCACCTCAACACCCACGGTGAAAGCATTTGGGGAGTCTGGCAGTCAGGGGTGAACAGGCCCAGCAGGGGTTTGTGGTCCGTCAGAATGGTGAAGGCCCGGCCGTACAGGTAGTCATGGAATTTTTTAACCCCTGCCCCGATGCCTATCTCTTTGTCTATCTGAGCGTAGTTTCACTCCGGTTTCTGTAAGGTCCTAGAATAATACGCTACCAGAACCTCTCAGTCATCCGGTAACACATGGGCCAACACGGCACCCACCCCATAAGGCAAAGCGTCACATACTAAAATGATGGGTAGCTGCTCGTCGAAATGCGCCAGCAAGCTATTTGAAGTCAAAATGTCCTTTATTGCCTGAAAAGCAGCGGCTTGCCAGCAACCCCAAATCTATGGCGCCCTTTTGTTCAACAGTCTGTGTAAGGGCTCTGCTACCGCAGCCTTGTGAGGAAGAAAAGCATGGTAGAAGTTGAGGAGGCCCAGGAAGGATTGTAGTGCCACCTTGTTGGTGGGGGCAAGTACGTCACAAATGGCCTTTATTTTGTCCTGGGCTGGGTGAATGCCGCCGGTGTCCACCGTATACCCCAGATAATCTATGGTGGGCACCCCCAACACACATTTCTCCCATTATATCTTCAACCCCGCTCCATCAAAATGCTGCAACACTGTCTGGAGGCAGCTGGCGAAGTCTTCTTCGGTGGCTGCTGCTATCAGCAAATCGTCGAAGAACGGTTGGACCCCAGGGATACCTTTAAGAAGAGAGTCCATCAAAATCTGGAAGGTCCCAAGAGCCACACTAACCTTGAACTGTGTTATGATGGTTTGGGCTCCAATGAACCAGGCAGGAACACTCAAAGTCTTCCCTTGAGTCCACATACATAGCAACTTTATAACAGACATCATCGGGTTTGTACTTTGTTTTTAGCTAATTGGTTTTAATATTTATTATATGTATTTTATTGTTGTATATTGCCTAGCGTCCAGCTTCGGCTGGGATATGACGAATCATCAAGTCAATAATGCTGTTGTTGAATTAAAAGTTATTACAACACTCAGGACAATTGAACCCCCAGGGCTTAACAGAGATATTGGCTTCTTATCTCACAACACACAATAAGTGATTCATTTCTTACTTATAGCCAGAAATTAAAAATTTGTTGGTCTTAAAGGAGCCACTGGACTCAGACTTGGTTCTCGCATTGTTAACTGTTCTTAATGCCTTTATTGTCTGTGTGCCAGTTTGCTGATATTTACATGTCCTACCATATTGTCATTCCAATCTTGCTGTATTTATTGCTTTGTTACTTATGCACCTTGACTCTAATTATCTTCCTGACAACTAACCCCACTACCTGCATGTAATCTTTGAGGAAATCTGTTTCAATGTATGTGAAGAAATGTGCACATGCTAAGTCTGTTCTCACATGTACCAAGTGTTCAGCTTGGTTTGTCTTGGAGGTTAGGTTGCTTTCTACCTTTATTAATATCATTTTTTTGACATACCAAGCATAGTTATTTTTGCTCTGTTTCAAATAGCTGTAATCCTAGTCTTATTGCATGTGAATTATTTACATTGTGTAAACCATTTTGAGACTCAGTGAGAAAGGTAGACCATATATAAAGTAAATAAAATAAAGTGTATAGGATCAGGCTGGAAGTAGGATTCTTTTTTAAGTGACTAAACATAAACTCAAGTAAACAGTGGCATGATCCCTGAGGTTCCCACAGGTGGGATCCTCTCCCAGAAACTTTCAGTCTTCAGAGTAAACATGAAACACCACAACCATCCCATCTTCTGTGAATACGTTTCCTGTGGTAGAACAAAGTAGGAGTCCAGTAGCACCTTTAAGACCAACGAAGTTTTATTCAGAATGTAAGCTTTTGTATGCATGCATATTTCATCAGACAATGGAATGGGTTATAGTGAGCAGAGCTACTTATAGCTGGTAGGCAGTGGTTTAGAATGCAAAGTGGTATAAAGTTAGAATCCAATAGCAAAACAGTGCAATTAACAAATTGGAAGAACATTGGGTCTGGATAGCTTTTGCGTGGTAAACCAGTAAAACAGTAACATGTCAGAATGGGAGAATGAGGTAATAAATGTTTGTTAATTACTCTATTGCTTGCAAGTCTGTGTTAAAATGAGGACATTTCTTTCTTAGAGGTTTTTCCTGTCCACCTAATTTACTTTTTAACATGCAACATACATATAAAGATCATTCTAGTTTGCCATTAGAAAAAAAGAATACATTAAAATCTAGTCGAAGATGGGTTTAGTATATGTAATGTGATAAGCAGCCAATATCCCTTATTTGAGTATGTCAATACAAAAAACATTCTGATAAAATATTCTAAAAGATAAATATATTGGAATATTGTGGCTATATAGCTATACTCAGTGAGAGTGGGTTTAGCATCTGTAATGAAATAAAAAACCAATATCCCTGTTCAGTCCTGGGGAGGTGTTTGTTCCAAGTGTCATAATAATTTGTAATTCAGCAATTTCTCTCTCCACTCTGTTCTCGAAGTTCCTTTGCAGTAAAACAGCAACTTTGAGGTCACCCATTGAATGTTCTAGAAGATCCCTGTGGGTTAGCATATATTAGTCAAAAAAGATTTGTGTTCACTTCTGGACCTAAATTCCTTATTATATGTCAGAAAAGAATGAACCACAGTCCTGTTCTTCTCTGTTTTTTTCTTTACTTCCTTCTGAGCCTGCTACAACATTTTTTTTAATTATCCCTTTGTTCCTTAATCTCATTGCTACTAACTGCTAATTCTGCTCTAGACAATTGCATAGAGAATTCACCCTTGGAAGATTTATGACAGGCTTCACATTGTTTACCTCAACTTCCTCCTTTTTACTTAGAAAATTTACACCTGATAGATGTGTGACAGATTGCACACCCTAATGCCGCTTGTCAGTTCTGCACCTCTCTGAGGTCTGTGCTCTAGGCCACCCAGTTGGCCTAATGGTAGCTCTAGTCCTAATCACAGCCACACATCTTTGGCATGAAAGTAGGAATTTGGAGTGGGGATTGGGGAACCTAACTATTGACACCCCACCTGCTGCCTCTCCTTATTCACAGCTGGTCCGTAGCTTCAATTTTCTGCTCATTTAGTGCCATTTTAAATTTTCAAACTGACTTTTCTCCTCCAGACAGCCGTGCAGCCCTGTCAAATTGGCAATGCCCTCAGTGATGAGGGCAAACCTAGCTAACTCACATGAGAGATTTGGCCTCCCCTCCAGATTTAATGTGCATGATCACACTTGTACCCCAAGTCCCACTCACACTTACCTTGTCTTAGGATGAATTTCCCAAAAGCAAATCCCTAAAACTCAGGCAGGACACATTTCCTGGCTGTCTGAATGGCCGGAGCGCATTATGCAAGTGCCCTGCACCCACGGGAGCAGTCTGAATGCTCCTCTTGAGCATGTGCAGCCCATGGCTCTCCCTGCAGCAGGGTGGTGGCTGTGTGATTGCTGCAATTCACATCAAGGAGAATCAGCTTTTTCAAAGCGGGGATACTGCTGCACCCAATTCCCAGTGTGATCCCACCCAGAGAGAGGCCAATGCCTACAGGGACTTCATCACATAGCCAGACATTAGGGACTGTTTCTAGGAAGAAGAATGGAAGCCAAAGCAATAGCCAGCCAGAGCTGAGGAGAAGTGCTGCCACTACCTGAACATGTCTGGCAAGAGGAGTGCTTCCTGGATAATGTGTTAGGGGAGGGGTACAGAAATAAAATACTTCAAATACTTCTTCCCTCTGCAAAATTGCCTAGAACTGAGCTCTTTTAACAGGACATTCGCAACAGCCCTTCCCCAGTTTTGGCTTAAGTGATATTAGTAAATGGAGCTGGTTCACAATGCCTTCTGTTAACATTTGCAGTGACCGCCAAATGGCTCTGTAAGGTATGTTGGCAATGTTTAACAACCCATCTGTCTTTCATCTTTTCCTGCTCAATAGAAATCTTTGTTTGAACCACGTTCTCATTCAGCGCTCTGCCTATTTATCTGAAATATTAATCTGAGATGAGGTACTGTATCATTGTGAAAATGATCTTTATTATTTTGAAAGTCCTCTTGCGTAATGGATTGGTGCTGGGGAAACTGTTTTCTAGGGAAGGCAGATTTCATATTTGTCTGTGAGCCTGCAAGGTGACTCTTTCATATTCTAAACATTAAAACAGGGCAAGAGGAAAGAAAATAATGCACAAACTATAGATGGTATTTGAATATTCATACAAAGAGCAAGTAATTTAAATGCCAGAGGTCTGGGATTCCTTTCCCATTTCAATCAAGACCATTACTGATCATAATGTTATAGCCATTTTTCTTGATGCTGTGGCTGACTCCCTGCCTACCATGTGCTAGGAACTGGGTGACCAGAGCAGAAAAAGAGACTGCTCTGGTGTTTGGATTAGGATTGCTGACTCTATTTTGGGAAATTCCTGGAGATTTAGGGGAAGTGCCTGGAGAGGGTGAAGTTTGGGTTAGGGAGGGAGGAGCTCAGCAGAGATGGGATTCCATAGAGTCTGTTCTTCAAAGCTGCCATTTTCTCCATACTACAGATCAGCTGAAATTCTAAGAGAGCTTCAGGTTCCACCTGGACGTGGCCAACCTTCGGGTGCTTCCACAAAGTGACTGTTTGCAAGTGGACCTTGCCACTCTTACACAGTAAAAATCCAGTAGCAAAGTGCATTATTTAGTGTGTATGAACACACCCTTAGTCTGGACCCAGGACAGGTTCACTGTTCAAGCCTCCAAGCAAACACTCTGGGGAGACACAAGCCCCTGATCAGAGAGAAGAGGTTTTTGTTTCCTTTTTCTCTGTCTCACAAGTGATTTCTATACCCTTTGGGGATCCCGTGGGAGTTATGTCCTGAGAATTCTTTCTTTAATTTTATTTTTAACTTTTTATAGGGATACAGAATAAAGAAAGAGGGTAGGGGAAAAGAAATAAAAATAAAATTATAAGAACACCATACAGAAGGCAATTATTATGACCTGCAAATTCCTGGGTATGTATACAGTATGAGTCCTCCTTGGAATTCCATCGCCTGAGCTATAGAATGGCTTCAGAGCTGAAGGATAATGGTGCATTTGCTCTACTTTAGCCACCCGGTGTGTCTTGTCTTAGACTCTGAAGATGAATACAAATTGTTTTCAGCCATGATTCCAAAGCAGTCTCACCCACAATTAATTTGAGACTGAGAGATGGGAAGGAAAATAAGGGCTATCCCTTTCCTTCCGTTGGTACCAAATCCACAACAGAGGCCTTTGCCAAACTGAAAAAACATGCAGACTTGCTTGCTTCCATCCAGTCAGCCATGCTTCAATCGCTGGCTGGCTGAGAAGCACACCAGCAGACTGTTCAACATATGAAGGTGCCTTATACTGTATGAGATGACTGAAGCATCTACTGTAGCATGAGCTACTCTGTTTAGCAACTACTCTACATAGAATCCAGATGCACACATTGCCAAGTCCACATGGTGGACCTGTGGCCACCACAAGGTCTTTGGATCAGTTGTCACTTGAAGTTCCATGCTGAGAACTCAATTTGCCTGAGAGTGCAGGCCCAATTTGGATCAGGACTTCAATGCATGATGAGAAGTGGCTTAGATCTCCTCTCTTGCACTGTTATCTCTACCTGAAATGACCTTGGGGAGTCACTATTGATAAAAGTTATGTGTAGCCATCAGAATATTTACATTCCCCAGTAAGCAAAATGAGATTCCCTGGAAATCAGAAAATGGCACTGGGGAGGAGACTAAAGGTCTGTTGTATGCACACTGTGGTCCTGATTCAAATTGGTACATGCTTGTGCCTGGCAATTAAATCCCCAGTAGGGGGCTTCCAGAACCGCATCCCTTGAAAGTCCATGTGAGGGTCTCATGAGCTTTGCAACATGTGACTCAGCCCTCAGACAAAGGGCCAAAAGTACACACTTCTGTTTTTAGAGTTGGTACCAAACTCAGGTTCCCTGTAGCTACACAATAGCTGCAGGGAATTTTTTTTAAAAGGAGAGCCTTAACAGTTTCACAACACTGTCCCAGAGGAAGAACTCCTACCTCATCCCCCAAGAAGTTATGGGATAGGGCAGAATATAAATCGCAAAATAAATTAAAAATTAAAGTTTTCCTGCACCAAAACAGCACATGGGGGATTAGTTCCATGAGTTTGGATGGATCAGCTAAAGTGGAGGGGGGGATAAACTTGCTCCAGCATTGCTTCAGTGCAGGAAAATGGCTTGGGTGAGAAGGCAGGACCCCTTCCTCTCCCTATGGTGGCATTCTTAGACTGTTTGGGTGCAGGGAACCTAAGCTGTAAAGTTACCAATCTCCAGGAACTTTGAGGGGTTTTATGGGGCAGTGGGGGACTGCCCAAGTATCTGGTTACTTCTGGATTAAAGTTGTTGGATTCTCTACTGTTGTACAGAACTTCACTATATGGCTTGGTCTAGTTCAGGGGTGGCCAACGGTAGCTCTCCAGATGTTTTTTGCCTACAACTCCCATCAGCCCCAGTCAGCATGGCCAATGGCTTGGGCTGATGGGAGATGTAGGCAAAAAACATCTGGAGAGCTACCGTTGGCCACCCCTGGAGTTGTTTTCAACCCTTTTCAAACCTCATGTATGGATGCCACAAACTTCGTGATGTTGTTTGATAGCATTCTGCATTCAATAGTTGTGATCACCAATGAACCAAACTTTCAGTCCATTCGCCTGTCCCCCACCTGCCTGGGGCAGCTGCTGAAATCTTTGCTGCTGCACAGTAGCAGGGGGCAGTGGGATTCCACTGCCTTGCCTTGTGGGCACTTTTTCATCTGTGCAGTTGGTGAGATGATTCCATCCAGGGTCATGGATAGTTGCATCAGGTAATTTAATGATGAGCAGAGGGGAGAAGCCTTACATGATGCTCTGAAACACATGCAAAATAACGTTGATGACATATGCTTAAATGAACACTAAACAATTTTTTTTAAAACAGTGTTTATAATTACTGACTGCCTGATTGATTTGTTCACTGTTTATTTATATGGTTGGATGATGAATGGTGTGCAACAACAAGAAGTCTGTTTCTCAGGCTCATGACAAATGCTTCTAACACTATGTTTTCATTATGTGAAAAGTGACCAACTGAACTGGCTTCAAGTGTTCATTAACAACTGATCTGAATGAAGATCAACCAGCTCCCTGTTTGGTGCTAGCAAACAGATTGCGAGCTAAACCAGTGAGGGTTTGAGCGCCCCCATCCTCATAATCTTAGGTCATTTTCGCACTTACCTTATTCCGGAACGACGTCCCTCTTCAGCGTGCAGCATCTGCGCGGATTTCGCACTACTTGCTCCGCAGAACCCGGAAGTCCCGCAGCTTTTGCGTTGCAAATGTAAACTGGTTTTTGGCAGTTTACATTTGCGATGCAAAAGCCGCGGGACTTCCGGGTTCTGCGGAGCAAGTAGTGCGAAATCTGTGCAGACGCTGCACGGTGAAGAGGGACGTCGCTCCGGAATAAGGTAAGTGCGAAAACGACCTTAGTATCCAATTAGGACCTTCTTCTTCTTTTAGTCTTAGGTGGAGGGGAATTATACATGAAAAATACTGACTGTGTTTTTTATTGATGTGCTAGATGGTACTGCTATAGCGGGGGGAGTAGGCTGTACTCTGAAGATACCACTGCAAGGCTTCCCATAGAAAGATGAAACAGGCTGTATAATATAGTGGGTTCAATGGATTGATGAGTCGAGGTAACAGTGAAACATCAGCTCTTTATTGATTACATTGTAAGGCTAGGCATAAGACTGAAGACTGGGCCCACAGGGCCAACTTATATACACGTCAGGGTTCCCACACAAACACTCTATTGGTCCATTCAAACCAGCAAGGGACCCGTGATTGGAGCGGGGCAGCAGGAATCAGGATCCTGCTGTCCATTGTTCCCAAGTCCCCAAGTTCTGGTCGTCTGGCTCCAATAAGCCAGGCAGGAGCGCCTGATTCAGTTCTTCCACGAATCCACATACATAACATCCTTCCCCTCCTAGTTCATTAGCCTTGACATACATAGTCCTTTAAGTAAGCAGGCTTGTTGTGCTCCTGGGATAGCCGCAACTACAGGAGGAAGGGCTGGCGATGCTGGAACTTCTACGGGCGGTTCAGTGCCTCTGGGTACCTCCGGCTGCGGCAAAGGGTCCGGGGTTGGGATCGCAGCTGTTGCCGGTTTGGGGGAGGTTGGAGTCTCACTGGTTGGTATGTCCTGCGGCCCACCGTCTTCCTCGATCTCATCCCCAGGCGCCTTGCGTGACCACAGCTGGTCAATGTGCCACCTCAGAGTGAACCCGCCCTCGGTTGTAACTAACCCCAGTACCTTGGAGACTCGGACCAGAAGCCATGCTGGGCCCCCTCTGAAATTCTTAGCCTACACCAAGTCCTCCATATCGAAACCCCTGTGTGCTCGGGTTGTGTTGGGCATGCCTCATCATGAGCCCTGATGAGGGGGAGCAGGAAGGGTTAACAGACCTGGAAGAGTTGCCAGCCAGTTCCTCAGCTGAACAAACAGCAGCTGGCCCATCAATCACTCTCCAGGCACCAGCATCAGCTGTTGATGATCAATCTCCTCCAAGCTCTTCTCCTCCCATCTCAAGAGTTTGAAGCAGGCTCTGGAAAGAACTTTCAGAGCGAAGACATGAGGCACATCGATGCTTCAGATCTCTTAGCCCTGAATTCTAGCAGAGTCACTGCCACCCAGGGAGCAGGCTGATTGAGCTCCTATATAGCTCCCACTCAGGACCTGGTAACCTTGTGGAAGCAACAAGTCTGTTCTCTGGCTTGCATCCACACTCCTTCCTAATTCCTGATCCTGACATGCTTGATTTCCTTGGCACCCTGACCTTTTGGCTTTTGGATATTGACTTCTGATTCCGGTTTGTGATTCTGCATTGGTGACTTGGCTCCTGCTTGACTTCCTGGACTTTGACATTGGACTGGCTTTGGACTCCTGCCTGCTTGCATCCTGAGAACGTGACACCTTGCATGTCTGGGGCCCTATCCGGGTGCATACGGTCTAGGAGCATTGACAGTCGCTGAGCTATGAGGAGCTCAGCTGGGCAACGGTCGGTGGCTATGCAGGGAATGGCATGTTGAGCTAGCAAGAACGCAGCAAGGCAGGACTCCCAGTCCCCCTGGAAGATGCAATGGAGTGACTCTTTAGTGGACCACACCATCCTTTCGGCTCGGCCATTGGTGGCAGGGTGGAAGGGGGCTTGACCTAATGTGCCGGATTAGATTCCGGCTGCAGAAGTGTTGGAACTCCCCTGACGTGAAGGCAGTCCCATTGTCAGAGATGAGGGTGTCAGCCCATGGGTGGCAAATACCTGGTGGAGTACCATGATGGTGGCCTGGGAGGAAGTGGAGGCAACTGGAATGACCACTAACCAATTCAAGTAGGAGTCCACAATAAGGAATAATAGCTGCCCCTGAAAGGGTCCCATAAAATTGAGTTGCAAGCGGGACCAGGGGTTCCGTCTGGACTTCCACTGTTGGGCTGGCATTTGGGGAGGTGCTGGCTGGGTCTCCTGGCATGGTTGGCACCTTGCTACCCAAGACTCAATGTCGTCATCAATTCCGGGCCACCAAATGTAGCTGCGGGCCAGAGCCTTTATGCACATGATCCCCAGGTGAGAGTCATGCAGTACGGTGAGGACTCTCTGCTGCAGAATTGGCAGCACCACCACCCGACCTCCCCACAACAAACATCCTTTGTGCACCGACAGTTGATCCCGGCGGGACATGAATGCTGCAAACTCGGGGCCCACCCAGCCCATGGACCATCCCCTTCACACCCAGTTGAGAACCCGGGAGAGGATTTTGTCCCTGGCTGAAAAGCGAGCAATGTCTTTTGCATGGACTGGGCGGTCTGGGAGGGACTCAAGAACATTATCTGGTGCACTGGCGCTGGATCTGGTCCGGATCTGACTCAAAGCATCCGCATGGCCCATAGCCTTCCCCAGTCGGTATTGGAGGTCATATTGGTATCCTGCGAGGAAAATGGACCACCTTAGGACCCAGGGCAACAGCATCTGGGGTGTTTGGCAGTCAGGAGCAAACAGGCATAAGAGGGGCTTGTGATCTGTGAGTATAGTGAAGGTCTGGCCATACAAGTAATCATGACATTTCTTAACACCTGCAATAATGGCCAATCCTTCATTATTTATCTGTGCTCGGGCTTTTGTAAGGTTCTCAAATAGTAAGCCACTGGGACCTCACGGCCATCTGGCAGCAAGTGTGCTAACACCGACTCCACCCCATAAGGAGACGCATTACAGGCCAAGACGATGGGCAACTACTTGTCGAAGTGTGCTAGCAGGTTGTTGAATGTGAGTAGATCCTGGAAGGCGGCGGCCTGCCAGTGACCCCATACCCACGGGACTCTTTTGTCCAGCAAACTGTGGAGCAGTTCCGCTACCGCCGCCGTGGGGAAGGAAGGCATGATAGAAGTTGAGGAGGCCTAAGAAAGCCTGTAGTTCCACTTTATTCATGTGGGCGGACACAACACAGATGGTCTCTACCTTTTTGAGGGATGGATACTGTTCGCATCCACCAAGTACCCTAGGAAGACTATCTTTGGAACCCCCAGAAGGCATTTCTCCCTCTTCATCTTCAGGCCCGCTGAGTTGAATCATTGGAGCATGGCATGGAGGTGGGAGGCAAACATGAATCAACAGTGTGATGTGGTGGCTAAAAAGGCAAATGCCATTTAGGACTGTATCAACTGAAGTATAGTGTCCAGATCATGTGATGTGATGGTATCACTTTACTCTGCTCTGGTAAGACTTCATCTGGAGTATTGTGTTAACTTTTGGGCACCACATTTTAAGAAGGAAATTGACAAGCTGGAACGGGTCCAGAGGAGGGCGACGAAGATGGTGAGGGGTCTGGAGACCAAGTCCTATGAGGAAAGGTTGAAGGAGCTGGGAATGTTTAGCCTGGAGAGCAGGCGGCTGAGAGCTGATATGATCACCATCTTCAAGTACTTGAAGGGCTGTCATATAGAGGATGGTGTGGAACTGTTTTCTGCAGCCCCAAAAGGTAGGACCAGAACCAATAAGTTGAAATTAAATCAAAAGAGTTTCCGGCTCAACATTAGGAAGAACTTTCTGACCATTAGAGTGATTCCTCAGTGGAACAGGCTTTCTCGGGAGGTGGTGGGCTCTTTTTCCTTGGAGGTTTTTAAACAGAGGCCAGATGGTCATCTGACAGCAATGAAGATCCTGTGAATTTAGGGGGAGGTGTTTGTGAGTTTCCTGTATTGTGCAGGGGGTTGGACTAGATGACCCTAGAGGTCCTTTCTATGATTCTATGAAACTCGTCCTCCTTGGCTGCCACGATTAGCACATCATCAAAAAATGGTTGGACCCCAGGGATACCTTTCAAAAGAGAGTCCATTGGTTTCTGGAATATCCCCAGTGTCATGCAGACCCCAAACTGGAGGCGCTTGACCTTGAAGGCACTTCTCTGTGTCACTATCATTTGTGCCTTGGCCATGGTAGCATCCACTGGAACCTGTTGCAAAGTCCAATTTCCCAAAAATCTTGACCCCTGCTAAGGAGGCCAACATGTGGCTCACTACCGGCACTGGGTAGGCATGGCCTCACAACACTTTATTTATAGTGCACTTATAGTCCTCGCAGAGGCGGACGCGACCATCAGGCTTGACTGGGATTACAATGGGGGTCTCCCAATGAGTGTTAATGACCAGCTCCAACATGCCCTGGGCCACTAAGAGGTCTAGCTCCTCTTCTATCTTGTGTTTGAAGGTGAAAGGGACGCGCTGGACCTTCAGCCTTATGGGCTGAACATTAGGGTCTAGTTGCAGGGACACTGGGTGGGGGTGGTGTATGTTCCCAGGGTCCCATCAAAGACTGCTGGGGGGTGGGGGTGGGGTGATGGTTTTGGGATGATACAATTGTGCACTTTATTTGGATGTAGTTAAGTGTGCAGAATCTTATCTGGGAGAACCAGTTTTGATTTCTCACTCCTCCACTTGCAGCTGATGGAATGGCCTTGGGTCAATCATAGCTCTCGCAGAGCTGTCCTTGAAAGGGCAGCTTCTGCATATCCAATACCCCTCATCAAGGACTTACTCAGTACAGTGTTGGAGGGGAAGATCTTTACTAAGTTGGACTTGAGAGATGCATACTTCAGGATGCGCATCAAAGAGGGGGCGAGTGGAAAATGGCGTTCAATACACCAATGGGACAATTTGAGTACCTAGTGATGCCATTTGGATTACAAGGAGCGCCGGGAGTGTTTATGAACTGTATCAATGAAGTGCTGAGAGAATATTTGTTTAAGGGGGTGGTGGTGTACCTGAATGACATAATTATCTATTCTCAAGATCTCCAATCACATGTGAAGTAGTGAGGGAAGTCCTCAGCACACTGCTAAAGCACAAGTTGTATGCTAAGTTGTCCAAATGTGAGTTCCACAAAACCGAACTCGATTACTTGGGTTTCCGGGTGTCTGGGCAGGGACTGGCTATGGACCCGAGTAAGGTTCAGGCGGTACTAGACTGGGCTCCCCCGAGGACATGTAGACAGCTCCAATCGTTCCTCGGGTTCACAAATTTCTACCGTACCTTCATACCGGGGTTCGCTCAAATAATGTTGCCCCTTACTGAGTTATTGAAGACAAAGGGGAAGGGTCCAGACTCCAAAAAACCGGGAGCAAAGCTAAATTGGACGCCTAAATGTCAAGAAGCATTCAATAATTGGGGAGGGATGGTGGCTCAGTGGTAGAAGGTCCCAGGTTCAATCCCTGGCATCTCCAAAAAAGGGTCCAGGCGAATAGGTGTGAAAAACCTCAGCTTGAGACCCTGGAGAGCCACTGCCAATCTGAGAAGACAATACTGACTTTGATGGACCAAAGGTCTGATTCAGTATAAGGCAGCTTCATATGTTCATATATGTTCAATAAGCTTAAAAGGCTGTTCACAAGTGAGCCAGTCTTGAGTCACCCCAATGAATTAAAGCCTTTCATTGTGCAATGTGATGCTTCCGACATTGCTGTTGGAGCCATCCTCATGCAACGGGATGAGGAGGGGAGGCTGAAACCCTGTGCCTATATTTCTAAGAAATTTTCTCAGGAGCAGAGAAATTGGTCGGTGTGGGATAAAGAGGCTTTTACTGTGACCTATCCTTTAAAAACCTGGAGGTCCTGGCTGGAAGGTGCCAAGCTGCCATTTGAAATTTGGACTGACGACAAAAATTTGGAGGTGCTCACTGGTCGCTGTAAACTCACTGAAAAGCAAATTAGGTGGGTGGGGTTCTTCTCTAAATTTGATTTCGTACTGAAGCACATCCCAGGGACAAATTTTTTTTTGGCAGACGCCCTTTTGCGCCTCCCTCAGCAGAATAGCCAGAAAGAGGAGGTAGTGGACTCCCTGATCTCCCCCTCTCAAGTAGCCGCCATGGTAACCACACGATCCAAATCAAGGCAGACTCTCCAGACGGAGAAGTGGGAGGGGGGGAATGGCTGGCCACCGAGACCGAAAAGGAAGGAGAAGACCGGCCGGGTGAAGTGCAAAAGGGAGAGGATGGGTTTTGGTATAAAGATGGCAAACTCTACGTCCCTAAGAGTCTCCGCTCAGAGGTCCTGCAATTTTGCCATTCCAACAAGTTGGCCGGGCACTTTGGGTATGTGAAGACACTGTACCTAATTAACAGGCAGTTCTGGTGGCCCTTTATGAAAAAGGACGTTTCTGAGTTTGTGGCTTCTTGCCCTATTTGTTTAATGGCTAAGAGAAGAGGGGGAAAGCCCCCTGGATTGTTGAAACCTCTAGAAACAGCTACATGTCCTTGGTCCGTAGTGTCAATGGATTTCATAGTCGAACTATCAGTCTCGCAGGAGAAGACCGTAATTCTGGTAGTAGTGGACACCTTTTCCAAACAGGCGCACTTCATTCCTTGTGCACAATTGCCAACCGCTAAGAGGCTAGCTTATTTGTTCTTCCACCATATTGTGAAACTCCACTCATTCCCCGATAAGATCATTAGTGACAGAGGCCCACAGTTCTGGTGGGAGTTTTGCAAATTGATGGGTATAGAACAGGGATTGAGCTCAGCGTACCATCCACAGACGAACGGACAAACGGAACGGATGAACACGCTTTTAGAACAGTATTTACAGTGTTATGTGAACCACCAACAATCTAATTGGGTGGACCTCTTGCCGTTTGCCGAATATGGTTACAACAACAGTGTGCATAGCTCAACCAAAGCTTCCCCATTTCAGATTGTAAATGGGTACGAAGGCAAGCCTGTCCCATTATTGCTGGGGGGAGAGCGGGCCTGAGACCCCACCTCTTTCAAACAACGGTGGGGCAAATTGGAGGGCAGCTGGAAGGGAATCCAATAGAATCTAGAACTGGCCAAGGAAGCTTATAAAAACAATATGATGAATCCCATGTGCCCGTGTAGGATTTCAAAGTGGGTGATTCTGTGTTTGTGTCAACAAAAAACCTTCCGCTGAATCAGCCTTCAAAGAAGTTGGCTTATAGATTTCTGGGTCCATTCAAAATCAAAAGGGTAATCAATAAAGTGACAGTAGAACTGGAGTTACCCAAGATATTTAGTAAAATACACCCTGTCTTTCATTGCAGTGTTTTGCGAAGAAACTTGGGTGGTACTCCTTGGCACCCTCAACGACCAGCTCCACAACCGATCCAGATTGGGAATCAGAGTCATCATGAAGTAGAAGAAATTTTAGATGCTAAAGTGAAATGTGGAGTGTTGTACTATCTGATTAAGTGGAAACATTTCCCTGCCAGCCAAAATGAATGGGTAGCAAAAAAAAAATGTCTTAGCCCCTGATTTAGTAAACAAGTTCTATAAAGCATTCCCTCAAAACCCACAACGTTGATGTTAAGGGGGGCAGTATGTCAAGCATGGTAGAATTCCATTGGTAATTGATTGTTTTAGGGTCCTCCATAAAGCTGGCCTGTGAAACATCATGGAGGACCAAGGCCTATTAACTCTGTTATTCTTTCCCCCTCCCCCTTCTTACTTTATTGCTTGCAAAGTAGAAGTAGAGAGAAACGAAACTAACTTGAGAAAGAGTAATCAGCATCTTCCCATACATTCCTGTTAGGGAGTGTTAACATCTGGGGAAAGCAAGGACGGAGTCCTGATAACGCCATGAGGATGTAGACATTTATGATAGTTTATGTGTGAGAGCGCATCCCTCACCCCCACCTTTTGAAGTATGCCTTAAAAGTATTGTATCAATGTATCTTTAGCATCACTCTCAAGAATCTGTTACACTGAAAGTATTGGTCTATCAATAAATGTAGTTTTGTATCAAACCTGACTCGTCATTGAAACCGCATGCTTGACAGCTACAGTTCAGCAAGTGTGGCATAGGAGTTAGGGCTTTGGAGTGGGGTCTGCCAGACCCAGGTTCTTGCTGTAAAAGCTGGCCGGGTGATTTTAGACCAGTTACAGACTTTCAGCCTAACCTACCTTACAGTGTTGTTGTGTAAATCAAAGGGGGGAGAGGAGAATGATGTAAGCTGCTTTGGTCCCCTCCCTCTAACTGCGGAGAAAGACTGAGCTTTTCCTAGGCAAAGGCTGCAAGGAGCGGGGAGGAACTGGAAAGCTGAAGCCAGAGGGGCAGATAAAAGGAAGGAAATAGGATTGCCAACTCTGTTGGGAAATTCCTTGAGATTTGAGGGGTAGAGCCTGGAGAGGGTAAATTTTGAGAAGGGATGGGACCTCAGACAGGTACAGTGCCTTTCCAAAGCAGCCATTTTATCCTGAGGAACCATTGTTGCCAATCTCCAGAGTTGGAGATCACTCAGAATTGCAGCTACTCTTCAGCTGGCAAAGATCACTTCCCCTGAAGGAAATGGCTGCTTTGCAGGGTGGACTCTGTGTCATTATACCCTGCTAAGGTCACTGTCCTTTTGCTTTGGTTCAGACTGTGATTTCAGACCACTCACAGACATTCAGCCTAACTTACCTCACAGGGTTGTTGTGCAGATCAAAAGGGAGAGAGGAGAATGATGTAAGTTGCTTTGGTCCACATTGTGGACAAAGACTACTTTTCCTAGGTAGAGGCTTCAGGGAGGGGGAGGAGATGGAAAGCTGAAGTCAGATAAATTCCCCTACAGATAAAGGCCACCATGAGTGGGTGGGAAGACAGCAGGGGGGGCACTTGCCCAGAACCTCTTTCTTTCTAGAGCCTGTTGTATCCCCCCTCCACACACAATGGATCTTATTTCTGCTATGTCGATAAAGCTGTAAGTGGCCTCAGTTCAACTTAGGAGTATCAGCATCTTCTCCTGTCTGCACCTCACAGAATTCTGAGATCAGCCATAGAATATCTTCTATGCTTTCTGTGGCACTTATTGAACCCCTTGTCCTGAAAGCCCTCCCCCCTCATGCTGTTGCTTGGTTGTAGGTAGTTGGTTTGTGAAAACATTTTAGTTTGCTCAGGAATTTTAAAGTAAACTGTGAGAATTAACTCTGCTTTCAACTGGGGCAAGGGTTTCTTATTATTATTTTAAATCTTGATACAAATCTGCCCAGATAGAGTATTTTTACGTTCTATTCATTTTAACAGAAAAACCAACTTTCACTGGAATGAATTAAATGTAAAAGTGTCTACATTTGGATGGATCGTGTCCCTTTGTGTTGTTTAAATTAAATATATTTAACGTGTAATTAAAAGAGGCAGAGTCTAACAATAGGCAAAGAACAAGGATTTAATACCACCTTTGAAATAATGGCTTTCTTACCTGATATGCTCAGAGAACGAATATAATAGCCATCTAGGAGATAATATATCATCTTTGTTTTAACTTCTTTTGCTGAATCTTACCATAAGTATTTTTTCATAGAAAGTCCATTTGTACATTATTCAAAACAAATAATTGTAAACCAGTTTGCTAAATAGGATTTATACAAAGGCAAATGTGTGTACACTGTTCAAAAGGGGATTTTTAAACACACACACACACACACACAGTGCTAAAGCCAGGTGGAGTGAAATTTCCCCTGTTCAAGTAGAGCCAGGCCTGGAGTCAGCTTGTTCAATTAGTACCTGGTTATGACTGAAATTGACCTGATGGCAAATATGAAATATCAAAGCACTTGTCAGCACTTCTGAATGGGACAAAGGAAAGGCGCATTAATGATTAACTCTGCTAAAAGCTCTGGCTTTTGTATTCCCATGGTGCTTGGCCTATCTGGCAGCCATGTGACATGCTTGGGCCATTTTCTAGCAGATTGGGGAAGGCTGGAGAGCAAACACAGGTGCTTTCCAGCCAGCCAGCGCTGTCAGGGACAACCACAAACAGCGGCAGCAATGCTCGTTTAAATTAACCCCTCTGTTTGCCTCCATCTTTGCTTCCCGGAGATCTTCCTGTATTCAGTTAGGCCTCTTGTGCTCTCTGTCTAAGCTGTTCACCCCCCACCCCTCCGGCTCCAAAGAAAAGGGAGCCCACCAGACAATTTTCTGCTTTTAAAAGTGGCAACAACTCTCAGGGAGGCACTCAAATGCAAACAACCGGCAAGCTAATTAAAAGTGTTCCATTTTGAACATTAAAAAAAAAATCCCAACGAAAATGAGTTTATTTCTTGTTCTCAAGTGGAATTATTTCAGGGAAGCTGAGCACACATGGTAACAGTTCCACACATAGCAAATGTGAGCTCTGAAGACACCCTTGAGCCAGGGAGTAGATTGGGGAATTACAAAAGAGTAAGTGGAGCCAAGTGGTCCTGATGGGAAAGCCTGTACCTGTTGTCACTGTGGCCCAGGTTCAAGCTGAGCTGACCTTGAAGCCAAGGCCAGAATAAGATATCTAAGATATAAATGTCAAATGTAAGAGGCCCTGTAGTATTAGCAAAAAATGGCAATTTTGTAATCAGATTCATTCTTTTGTACCGAGCAGACCTTCGTAACCTGAGGCCCTAAATGTCAGTTTACTTAGTTCATCCATAACTCCAACTCCTCTTGCAGCATTTGATGCAGACTGATCCAGGGTTGCCCCTAGGGCTTTGCCACTCTAGGTGAACTTTGAACTTTGCTGTCCTCCCCTTTTAACATATATGCACAAACATAAACATCAACAGGCTGATTCCAAGGGCTGCAATCCTAAATCTGTTTACTGGGAAATAAATCATATTCAACATACTTCTGCGTAGGCATGGCAAACATGATAGGGGGAATGCTGGTTTAGGTCCCTCTCTGTCTTGTACCCTGGACCTCAGCATTGCCTAACTCTTTTGTACTCTGTTTTGGTACCCCTATGCCCACAAATATGGAAAACAAAACAAGAGAACACAGACTGAAATCGCTCAAGCTACATTCCAGTGCCGCGGGGGGGCAGGGAGGGGATGAGATATCAAAGACTGCTGAAGCTTTCAAACTATCACATTAATTTCTCATGTGAGTTAAACAACGCTCAAAATCTTACAACAGAGACTGTTAGCAAAAAATGCCAGAAGCTCAAGCTGGATTCAGAAAAGCAAGAGCCATTAGAGATCATATTGGAAATTGATGTTAGTTACTGTAGCATACAAGAAAATTTCAGCAGAAAATCAGCATGTGTTTCATAGATTTCAGCAAAGCTTTTGACCATGTGGATCATGAAAATAGATCCAGGTGGGTAAGCTGTGTTGGTCTGAAGCAGAGGTCGAACAGCAAATTAGCATACAATATACTGAAAGTTATGTTGCAAACAAAAAGAACAAGCTAAATTCATAAGGTGATTTTCGTTTTGATTCAATTCTGGGAGAAAGCAGACTAATAAATGTCTCGGCGTGTTAAGAACGTTAAGAGTTATTATATGGCCCTGTTGTCACATATCCTCTCAAGTATGGAAGTAACTAATAGTATCTTTTTCTTAGCTGTGATGTTGGTGTTGTCTCCTCCGTTGCCTGACCAGAGGAGTGCATTCAAAAACACCATTCTGATTCATTGCATTACAATTACTATTATGCTGTCTCAAACAAGAAATACACAAATTACAGATGGTTCTTATGGATATAGATATACTTTTTGTTCAGGATGCTGTTTTTTTGCCATAAATAAAACTGATTGATTGAAAACAAAATAAAGAGGATACATGGCCCTTCTTGGTGAGAATACAGATGTAAGGACTGAATAAGTTTAGCATATATAGTGAAATAGAAAATCAATATCCCTATTGAGTCTTGGAGAGGTGCTTATTCAAAGTGTTATAATAATTTGTAATTCAACAATTTCTCTTTCCATTCTGTTCTTAAGGTTTCTCTGGAGTAAAACACATTTTTTGGCCTCCTAAATTTTGCAAATTAAATTCTTATCACTATGATGACACCAATATTTAGTAGAAAGTTCAATTGTTCTATAAAACACAATAATACAGTAATAGCTTAAAGATATATAAAAGACTAATTACCTAGTTATATAATTATAATTAATAACCATTTAATCAGTAAATCAATGTAACTATCATATTATTGCAAGTGAACTCACAAACTGGTATTTCTTCTCTCTTCCCTTTTATTTGTAATAAGCATAAAAAGCTTTCCATTTCTGCTCAAATTCTTTAATCAGTTTTTTTATTGATATAGTTTGACAATCTTGCTATCACAACATATTCATCCATTTTATCCTTCCAGTTCTCGAGGTTTGGGCTGTCTTCCAGTTTCCATTTAGTTGCCAGTGCCACTGGTGCTGCAGTTAGCATATATCTAAAGAGTTCCTGTATCATTTTTTTTCCAGTATTGTGTGGTAGAATTCCCAATAGTTTCATAGCAAATTTAATATTCTGATTTCATGACAAATTTAATATTCAAAATGTTTTGGATTTTGGTGTGTACTTCTTTCCAAAATTTTCTCATTTTTTTAGATGTCCACCACATGTGATAAAAGGTGCCATCCACTTCCTTACATTTCCAACATGCCCCTTTATAATTCTTCCCCATCTTCTCATTATCATAAAAATGACTTATACCAGTTTTCTTTTAATATTCAACTTGCAGGGAACTGGCATTCTCAGAGGTATAACATTTAATTGTGACTGGCATCATCAGAGGTATAACACAGAAGGCTAGAGTTCTCGCTGTGTCAAAGTATATCAGAGGTGTGTCACTTTGGCAAGTGTGTCACTTTGACACAGAAGGCTAGAGTTCTCTCTGTGTCAAAGTGTGCCACTTTGACACAGAGAGAACTCTAGCCTTCTATGTTATACCTCTGAAGATGCCAGTCACAGCTGCTGGCAAAACATCAGGTTCTACAGTGCCAAGACGAGGACCACACAGCCACCCATCTATTACAATCTATCACAAGAATTCTTGAGTAGATGCAAAAGAAGCTTTAACGAAGAATCAGATAGCTAACACTTGCAGCAGATGTGGTAACCAGAAAAAAACCCAAAGAAAAAAGCTCACAGAAAAACCCCATGATCATAAATGCTCACAAGAAAAAAGCCCCCTTGGAAAAATGCCCACATGGGGAAAAGCTCACATGAGAAAAAGCCCACATAGAAAAAAGCCCACATGGAAAGAAGTTCACATGGAAAGAAGCCCATGTGGAAAGAAGCCCACATGGGAAAATACCATGTGCACCACCATAGATAATTTATAATTGTGGGTTTATGAGAATGAATAGGTATATTTTATGTTGTTATTTTAGGATTAAATTATGTCATATTCACATGCAACAATTTGTGTTGTGATTTTATCAAGTATAATTAAATAATAGTTTTGCTATGTTATTAATATATTTGATGGATTGCAGAGGGACCTGGCTTGCCACAAATTAAAACTGAGCAATGCACAGGCAGGTCGCCTAGAGGTGAAAAAGAGGAAATATGAAGCACTACATGAAATGGTTGCCACTTCTGTGCAGCAATATGAGCATGGTCAGCATGCGGGAGAAGGTGGCTGCCTGGGGCGTCACCTTACCCATGGGGTGCCGCCGGGTGCCTCCTCCTCTGCCCCGCTGCTCTTAGCTTCCCAAGTTGCAGAACCTGGGAAGTTGAGAGCGGCGGGACAGTGTGTCGGTATGGACTCTCTTCTAAGCCCGGTCACTGGGGATGTATGTGTGCATGGGGGGGGGGTGTTATTTGTGAACTTCCTGCATTATTCAGGGAGTTGTACTAGATAACCCTGGAAGTCCCTTCCAACTCTATGTTTCTGTGGTCACAACTGTAGAGGCTGCCCTAGTTTGAATGGAGTGAGTACCAAATCCGGTGACTGACAGGCAAGGATTGTCTAAAGCCCTAGATGTCACCACCAAAAACTGGTATTTCTTCAATGGAGACTTGTCTGCCTGGAAATATGAAGGCCACCCCCATGGCTTCGGTGATTAATGTACTAGCTAAGAGCTTTCACAGGACAGATCTTTTTCCATACTAGAGCCAGAGAGATCTTAGTTCCCCTACCCTTCTGATCCATTTTAAACTGTCAAACCTTAATGACTACCTTATCCCTTACAAACTTAATGTCACTGGGCTGAAGGGCTTTATTGGAGACATCAGAGCATGATAGCTGTACCAACTTGCTGACACACAGGGCACCCCAAAATGCCATCAGGGTGGCTGCATGGAAGAAGGCAGTTATATAATTAGAGTGGCAAACCAGACTCAAAGTCCCATAGAGGCCCTTCAGAACTGCAGGTGAGATAGGCTGTCAATCATTCCAACAAGACCCAACCTCCCGGGACCAGCCCTCTAGCATTTTGTGAAGGCAGAAATAAGCTGTAAATTCAGCCAAGCTCTGAGCTTTGCTGTTAAAAGAAGTAGCCGGTTGACCCCTAATGGACTTCATTAGTGATTCCTTATGCTTCAACATGACACAGTACTGCATCAGATGGTCTACCAGGATGAACCAAGAAATCTGAAGTCCTTGAGTCTAAAAGGCCTTCAACTGACAAATTGCATGATCTAAGCTTTCTAAGTGTTTGGTGCTATTGCCATTTTGTGCTATTGTATTTTTGTGCTATTGCCCTACAAGCCTTGACCTGCCAAGCTGCCACTGTTCAAGGTTTATCCTCGTTGGATGCAAGTCGGCCTCATGAGCCAGTTGACAAAACCACTCCATCTTGTTACAGGATAGAGCACAGGTGTCAAACATGTGACCGGTGGGCCAAACCAGCCCCCAAACCAGCCGTGGGGCTCTCTTCTCCCCCCTCCTGTCCTCACCCTATGAAGCTCCAATGCTGGCGACGATGTTCCCAGCTCCTTCTGCCTACTCTTTGCAGAGGCCAAAGCAGGAGCAAAGTGGCAAAGAAAATGTGGAATGGATTTCCCATTCTGGCCCATTGTCAGAGTAGGCCAGAATGATAAATCTACTGCATGTTTTCTTTGCAACTTTGTTTCAATTGAGAGATTTAACTTTCCAGTATTCCAATGGCCAGCTGAAGCTTCCTGGAGTTGTGTGCTTGCAAATCAAACGTCCATGCTCTGACTCAACTTTGTCTCTTCTCAGTGGAGTGAGAACTAGTGCCTAGTGAGTACTCTAACTTGGGAACCCGCAGCCAAAGGGGGATATTACATAGGAGAGCCATTGCTAATCCAAGTAGACTGGGGGGGGGGGGGAAGCTTACAATGCCTTGCCATTTTATTTTATTTTTTGTTTTCTGCTGTGTGATCATTGTGCTTTTCCTTGATGTTTTATTTTTAAAATTGCATTATAAAATCCCACTATTATCCTACCATTTTAAACAAATTATTGCAAGAATTTTAAGCATCTTTGTATTTTAAGTTAAAAAATAATAAATTTAATTGTGTTTGCCTGTGTCCTTTATAAAATCTATATCTCCTCTTTCTGGCATTACATTTTAGGACATGCATGGCTCGGCCCCACAAAGTCCTGTCAGGTCCGGCCCTCTTAACAAATGAGTTTGACACCCCGGGGATCAGCCACCCCATTACTAACCCCAAGGATGTGCTTGAGGAGAAACAAAATATGCAACTGGAGGCAGTGCAGAGTGAAAGACTGCACCATGTGTTACCATTCCTATATGCCCTGCTTCCTACACATACTTTGTGTAGGGCAAGCCAGGCTGCGCCATGGCACGAGCAGGGCCAGCCCTCCCACTAGGCAAATTAGGCTGGGGAGGGCACCAAATTGGACCATCCTGGCCCAGTGCCATAGGCATATGCCCAAATTTTGCCACTTGTGAGGGCTTCTGGCCAGCATGCAGTCTCTGTATCACTCCCTGGGCATCCTTCACCTAGAGGATGCTCAGGGAGCAATACAGCAGACTTTGCATCAGCAAGGAGCCCTCCCCACCCCTCTCTGATGATTCCAGTCATCAGAGAGGGGTGGGGAGGGTGCCTGGCCAGTGCGCATTCAAGCGCTACAGAGACTGTGCACTGGCCAGGAGCCCTCCCTGCCTCCCTCTGATGATCGGGATCATCAGAGAGGGGTCGGGAGGACTCCTGGCCGGCGCACAGTCTCTGTATCACTCTCTGAGCATCCTCTGGGCTACAGTCAGTGGAGGTGGTGGCCAGAGATGGGAGGGGGCAGCCTGAAGGCGGTACCATGGAGGATGCGGCAGGTGGCAAGTCTGCCTGGGGCACCGTGCACCCCAGGGCTGGCCCTGGGTATGAGCATCCCTCAGTAATACTTGGCACCTGTGACACTGTTGTACTCTGGGACGCTCTGTGTCAGGCTTGTAGTCTGACAATACCTTGGTCAACCTGCCCCAGCTTCCAAACACACTGTGACTCTGAGGCACAGCAAATACAAGCATTAAACAAGTAAAGGTAAAACCTCTGTCTCTGGCTAAGGTGGTCCTGGAGTAAATTGACACCTAGCTAATCTCATCATTCTTCCAACTTCCGTGGAAAGCACAGACTAAGAAAAGTCCTTTTCTTATGAGTTTCTGTTTCTGCCCTCCAGCTTTTGTCTTCTGTCCATAATACCTCCAGGTGTATCAATATCAATATTTCCTGTCAATATTTTGTCTCCAGCTCCTGATTCTCTTCCTTATTCTCAGCAATTAATTGTTTTCCTGCCTCCATTCAAATATTCTAATCACTCTACCTCCTTTCAGTTCTTTTCCCCTTACCTTTCCAGCAATAAGCTAGCAACTTCTATTAGTTGCACCCAGCATCCTGGTTTCCTGAGACCCTTTGTTTGTCTCAGCAAAATCCATCAACTAGCTCTTGCACATACTGTCTCACTACTCCATAATCCAATCTTACATCTTTCCAAGGAACATCCTAACCAGCTATGCCCCTATGATGTGTTTTTGCCTATTTAAGGAGGCACTCTGGACATGCTCAGTGTGTTGTGCGTTCCTGGATCCAAGCACACATCCAAGATGCTGGTCTTCTTGCCCTTGTGATACATATGGCACATTTTATTGTTGCTTTTATTGATCTTTTTATTAGGAATTCATAACAGAGATATTACAAATACAAATAGGATATAGAGGCTAGTTTTTAGGGACTCTTTAGCCTGTATTTCTGCAGAGGCTTGACTTGGCTGTGAAAACAAAAGTACATTCCAATCTGGCAAATAACTCTTAATGGCCCATCTCAACATAACATTTGGCCTCCCCTCTGCAGGCAGAGGTCAATTCAGCCTAAGGAGGAGGCCAAGCTAGGAGACAAAGAAGAGTTAGCATCTCTTTGAAGGCCTATAGTTCAATTCAATTTGCTGGACAGAGGACTTGATTTACAAGAGAGATCCGGTATTTTGGAATGTATTTTCCTATAACACATACATGTAGTGGGCCTAAAAGCAACACATTTGGCCTTGAAACAAAGTACATCTCCAGAAAATGGAAGGTTGCTTGTTTATCAGATAATGTATGCTTTGTATAATTTGCTTATGTCACTAAAGGTATAAGGCCCCATGTCAATATTGTACTCCTTGGAGAACTCTTGGGTTTCCTGAGGTCTTGGTGCCTTAGGGGCCCATTCTCCCTAGATCTATTAATATTAATAAATCTATTAGTCTTTCCTACTCACAGGATTCCCCATGTGTTCCTTGATTGGGCTCGGGGACACACTGAACCACGGGTTGCATGGAACACCCTTCTCCCTCCAGACCTGGGGCAGGTAGCTATGAATCATCCCCAGAGCCAGATTAACAATTAGGCAAAGGAGGCGATTGCCTATGGGCCCCCCCTTGGAGGGCCTCATGTGAGTGACACAAATCTATCCCCTCCCCACTCCCCAGGCTGCTGGTGGCGATGTGAGAGAAGGCACAGCAAGGCAACGCAGTTTGTAATCACTCAGGCACAGCAAGAAGGCACAGCAAGGCAACTCAGTTTGTAATCACTCAGGCTCTCATTGCTACACCAGCATGGCCCTCCTCCCACTCAGCCCGGGGCCTGACTCATCAGGCTGTGCAGCCGCTGGAAAAAACCTGGCTGGTCTCGTGTGGTGTGGAGGCGGAGCAGCTGCTGCACACACCACAAGCGAGAGAAGGCACAAGGCAAAGCGACGACGCTCCTGCCCGCTGTGCAGTCCTAACAGGACAAGAGCCTCCTGCCCCTGGCCAAGTGTGTGGCGGCAAAGGACTCCTTCCTGGGGCACGATGGTGCAGCCGGAGGCTGGGAGTCAGGAGGGAGTCAAGGAACAGCTGCTTAGGCTGGCCATGGGCCAGGGGAGGGGAGGCGGTGGCACATGGAAGCTCTGCTCTGCCCCCCCCCCCACACACACAGTGTCCCTGGGTGTGTGTGTGTCTAGGATGATGCACCTGCCAATTGGGGCTCCCTTTCTTTCCCCCAGACCACCTTGCCTCGGATTTCGTGGGTTTGGAAAGATGCTTTTCCTCAGGGTGCGGGGGGGGGGGCGGAGTTTATCAGTTGCAAACCTGGAGCTGGAGGCTTTTGGGCGGTGGGTGGAGCGCAGAGGACAGTTGCAAATAGGAAAGTAGAGATGGTTTTGGGGGGGAGGAGGCTTGACATATGGACATATGAAGCTACCTTATACTGAATCAGACCCTTGGTCCATCAAAGTCAGTATTGTCTACTCAGACTGGCAGTGGCTCTCCAGGGTCTCAAGCTGAGGTTTTTCACACCTATTTGCCTGGACCCTTTTTTGGAGATGCCAGGGATTGAACCTGGGACCTTCTGCTACCAAGTAGCTGCTGTTACCACTGAGCCACCATCCCTCCCCTTGAGAGGGCGCTTGGTGGAAGGGGCTTGTAAGGAAAGAACTCACCTCCCTTCCCACCTCCAGGTCAGGAAGCTGAAAGTACAGGGAATTCTTGCCAAGACTGGCTTCTGGATGCTAGTGTGGAGTAGGCATTATCTTTGCTTTAAGGGAGGGCGGCGGGGTGGCGTCTGATTCTTGCAGGGAGAGAGACCTGCTTGGCAGGAATTGGGCAAGAGGGACCAGCATGGCAGGAATTGGGCCAGTGTTGGCAGAGAGGCTGGAAGATGTGCACTTTGTTCACATCAAGTGTCTGATTTTTCTTTAAGAAATGATGCTGAAATTTGCAATGGGATGTGGGCATTTACCTGAGAGTAACATACCATTGACTTCTCTAGGGTTGCTCCTTGGTGAGCAGACTGAGCTCTGCCTCTTCAGATGAACATGCTTTCTAGTGGTGCAAAAAAAGAGAGAAAACCCTCCCAGAGGGGAAGGAAGATTTGCCCCTTGCCAAGTTGCCACTGAAGAACCGCCTCCCCCCTTTGAACTGGCAATGGGGCTTTAGACCTTTTTCTTTTCAAGCCTCTGTATAAATTAGGACCAAGTCTTTCACAGCTTGTTGATATCTGAGCCAAACTAGTGGGCAGTTGGAGCTGAGCCCATCAGCTCTGTTCTGAGCACTTTAAATTTGCTTCCCTGCCTTTGGTTGCTCTTTTGCAGCTGTGAGTTTTGGAGAGCAGACCTGCAAATGAATCCTGTGCCCCCCCCCTTCCCTGTGCTGCAGAGTCTTGTGTTGGAGTGCAAGTTAT